>NW_006800485.1:34397-40508 GCF_000485575.1 Poecilia formosa | reverse complement strand
GAGCCGGTTAATCCTCTTGGCTTCATTCTCTCTTGCGGATCTCTTTAGGCGGCTGGCCAAGGCCTGGCGCCTTTGTTTGGCAGTTTCGAGTGCTTCAGGTATGCGCATCTGGCTGTACTTCTTGGGTACTGATCTTTTCATTGCACCCCTTAGGAGCTCTGACAGTTGGCTCACTTCTCTAACCGTCTTTTCCATGGTGGATATTGGGTCTCATGGTTGCTCTTATAGTCAAGCAGCTCTGATGCTGAGTTGTTTATCAGTTCATTGGTTTCAGTTATGGTGTTGATATGGATCGTTCTCAATGCTGCATTCACATCTTCAATGAGACTTTCTGATTGTACTTCACTCAGCCGTTGTAATTGGCGTCGGGGTTGTCTGGTGTTCATTTGGGCCATGATTCTCTCTCTCAGGTCAGTTGCTGCCTCGTTCAGCTCAGATGGTTTGTTCATTACTGGGGCTACATACCCAGTCTCTGGGCGGGTAGTTGTAGTTAACTCCCTTCTGACCTGGCGTCCTGGCTCCTCCCCTTTGTGTTGTACCTCGTCAATCTCAAGTTGTGATAGCAGTTGCCGTTTGCGGATGTTGGAACACTGAGCTACTAGTTGTTTGGCAGTGAGTGTTGACTGGGGATGTCGAAGTTACCATTCCTCCCACAGTCTTTGCATGTAGACTAGGGTTACTTGAGTAGTAGCATTCCAACAGATCCATGTTTTCACCTCTCGCCCATTTCCGTCTTGTTCCAGTAGCCCATTTTTCATCAAGGTGCTCTGGTTCCCCAGCACCTGACGCAGACCTTGTTTGGCCGGGCGACGTCTGAGCCAGCATGTCTTGCTTCAAAACAACAAGTGAGACACAATCGTGAGGTGGGACAAAATTTATTGGATATTTAAAACTTTTTTAACAAATTAAAACTACAAAAACTGAGACTGGGACAGAGATTTATCTTCCAACAGACAATGATCCCAAACATAAAGCAAAGTACAATATTATTTGGCCACCTTGCATTAATACTTTGTAGCGCCACCTTTTGCTGTGATTACAGCTACCAGTCACTTGGTTTTGTCTCTATTAGTTTTCACATGGAGAGACTGAAATTCTTCCATTCTTCCTTGCAAAACAATGAGGTTGGATGGAGAGCGCTTGTGAACAGCAGTTTTCAGCTCTTTCCACAGATTCTCAATTGGATTCAGGTCTGGACTTTGACTTGGTCATTCTAACACCTGGATGTGTTAATTTATGAACATTTCCATTGTAGATTTTGCTTTATGTTTGGGATCATTGTCTGTTGGAAGATAAATCTCTGTCCCAGTCTCAGGTCTTATGCATACTCCAACAGGCTTTCTTCCAGAATGGTGATGTATTTGGCTCCATCCATCTTCCCATCAATTTTAACCATCTTCCCTGTCCCTGCTGAAGAAAAGCAGGACCAAACCATGATTGCTGCCACCACCGTGTTTGATGGTGGGGATGGTGTGTTCAGGGTGGTGAGCTGTGTTGCTTTTACGCCAAATATATCATTTTGCATCCAAAAAGTTTGATTTTTGTTTCATCTGACCAGAGCTCCTTCTTCCACATGTTTGCTGTGTCTCCCAGGTTGGCTTGTGGCAAACTTTAAACAAGACTTTTTATGGATATCTTTGAGAAATGGCTTTCTTCTTGCCACTATTTCAGCAGTATACAAAGGGTCAGGTGTCAGAAAAAAAAACAAAACAAAAAAAAAAACATCTTAGTTCTGGTACATGATGTAAGTCATGTTGGTGTTCTGTTGTTCAGCCAGCAAAAGAAGGTTTACCTTTTTTAAATCCTGATTGAATAGAAAGCAACCCAGGCTCCAAGTATCAGATTTGAGCTACATGATCTGACCCAAGTATTGTTTCTCCTACATAATCCTCTATTAGAGGAGTAAACATCATATTTTTAGCACAGAGGACTTGCATCTGTCTGAAGTACAACTGATTGACAAATCAGGATAAATGGTTTTTAGCAGAGGTGATTAAGAATCATCAGTGACAGTTCCAATGAGCAACACTTTGAAAACATCTCAGAGAATAATGAGCTGTGGATTCTCTTCATCCTCCATCAGGAAATAAGCAATAATCAGTTCATCACAGAGCTCATTCATCATCATGAATTTGGTGAAATGTTCTCATTTCAACATCTGTTGGAAACGTAGATGATGTTCATAATAGAGCGCATCATAATGACACAGAACACACGGGGTTCTGTAACAAACAGGTTAAATTCTTTAATAGTTATTTTATTACTATAATAACAGATGATCCTTTTCACACAACGTTCTATGTCCACTTCAAATAGTATATCACATTAATAGCAAATTAAGTGCATGATTTTGTAAATTATGATGATTTAATGCAAAGTTGGTATTTTTAATGGGTTTTTAATGCAAATTTTAGAGCAACTTTGCATTAAAAGTGTCATTATTTTCCGAATGACACTTCACAACAACTGTCGTAAACATAAACATAGTGTTACCGTTTTTTTTTTGTTTTTTTTTTTTTCCAAAAATCTTACATCTGTGGAAAATACAAACTTAAGATGTTAAGTTGAGGGGTTTTTTTTAAGTTATTGACTTAATGCATAATTTACATTTTGTCGCACACTGTGCAAACCTTCACACAATAAAAGGGCTGACTTTTATTGTGCATGTTTTTCTCATTTTGCTGATGTACAATCTGAAACTTCTTTGTTTTTCAATGCCCTGCTAAATAACAGGACAAAAAAGTAGTAGAACATTTTGAAAAGAGAGGAAAAGTATACAGGGTTTATGACAGATCTTGGTCTAAGTTGAATGATTTTTATCAAATGCAATTTTGATTTCAGAGATTTCATAATCTATTTTAGTCATTGTTTCATTTACATACTTTGGACATTTAAAATATCCAAAGTACATTTCCAGTATAAAATGTTTTTTTTTTTTGTTTTATCATTTATTCTTTTTATCTTTGAGAGTGTGTACTTGCATTTAACATAGTATTAATAGTGATTTATTAGTCAATAATGGTCTCAAAAAAAACTATATAGTTTATCACAATTATTTCTGGGACAATTTAGCCTCCAGCAAATTTTGTTACAGTGACAGAATCCGACAGTTCGATTCCCTGGAATTCCTGCATGTTTAGGATGTTTCCCTGCTTCTCACCAGCTGACTCTCATGGCAGTTGACCTCTTCAGGAGGTCATCATGTTCTGCAGAATCCTGGTAATGATTAAAACATCTAGAATGTCCAACCAGGACCACATCTAAAGCATGCAGACCCTTGAGTTCTGACTTTGGACATTCCTGGTTTAGTTACAATCAGGGCACTGCCAGGAATCTTGGGCCAACAGTCAAAAGCAACGTGCAAAATACACATAAAGCAATCCAGACTTCTCAAAAATGTTATGTAGTTGCATTTTATTCAAGCTGCAGTACATAACTTTAATAAAAAATATGTTTTCTTCATGATTGTTAAAGCTGTCACCATGTCGTAGCAGTTTGTTATGAGACAGATAATCTGTGAAAACAATCAATCTCTTCTATCTCCTTCCTGAATTACTATTGCCAGCTAAAGTAATGCACCATTCTGACCAAAACAACCAATCAGAACTAGTACAACGCTCTTAGTGCTGTCAATTAGCCTCATTCACTCACTGCTAAACGTGCTACTGGTGGAGAAACATTACATTACAAGAAACTGTTTATCTGCCGTCATTTGTAGCTATTCTAACTAAACTGAGCATGCACAGTTTTGTGCTATACTAGCTGCAGAGAAGGATAAGCAGGACCACATGAGGCAGCACTAAAACTTTCCTGCCTCTGATTGGTTGTTTCTAGCACTGAGAGAAAGCAGAGGAAATAGATTTTTCACAGATTACCTCTCATACCATACTGTCACAACATAATGACAGTTTTAACAAATATGTGGAAAAAATATTTATAAAAAAAGTGACATACTGCAACTTTAATTTCACTCAGGAAAGGACGGGTCAGGAGGGACGTGGGTTAGAGCTACTGCTGACTGACTCACCTGTTAAGTGAGATAAAAGGTAAAAGGGACAAGTTAAATATATGAATATGTTGGTAATTTCTTTTAATTCATTAAATGCTAGTGAAAAGGAGGCAAACAGTAGTCTGTGGCTAAGCTAATTCTGCTAAATGGTTGATAATCTCGCACAGTCTACTCAACTCTTGGAGAAAAACTGGGCTATAAATTAACATTCTTTCCTTTTCTCTCTTCCCTCTCTTTTTTTGAAAACCTGGTTTTATAACTTTTCTTAGCGGAATAGTAATTGCCACAGTCGTTCTTGTTTCCTACTGTCTGCTGCTAACAGCATCACTCTGAAGGCTCCAAGCAGGAACGAAACATTTAACGCAGATAGGGGGGGTTCAGGGCAAATATGGATGCTTGTTTATTGATCTGGAAGTGGGAACATAAAATTTTTACTGCTACAAACAATCTTCGAAAATACAATATGATTAATTTTGTAATTGACAGGGCCCCAATTGTTTTATTTTATTTCTATGAACAATAAATAAATAATTAAATTATTATTTAATTATAATAAATAATAATTATATATTATAATTATTGGTCAGGGCCCCTAGAATTGTCATCACTTTCCCCCCCTATACCGCGCCCCTGGATACAATAGCCCAGTGGAAGTCCAGACCAAAATACTATTGAGGATCTGTGGAAAGACTAACTGAGAATTTTAGGAAGAAGTTTCAGTTTTAAGATGTCCAAAGCTATAGGAGACAAACCATTTAAAGACCTGCAGTCATGATCACAAATGCGCAGAAAACCTTTTAGACTTTTAGATGTAAAAATTTTTTATTTCACACTTTCAATTTGTTTGCAAAACAAATAACAAAAATACAAAACCAAAATCTGATCACCACAATGTTAGATACATTTTTACTTTGAATATTATTTAGGTTTTAGTAGGATTTGAAAATAAAAGTTAGCTCATCTCACCACAATCTGTCCAACCAGTTACATAATTAAAGGCATATGGATACTTTTGCTCAGCAATATAAGATGGTATTTAAAATGTATCCAAGACTGTTCAATAAATCTAAACCAATTTATTGTAATTCCCAAAGACATATTTCAAATCACATTTCAAAAACAGATTTTAAGTCTGGATGATTGTTATGGACAGTTCTGGACAATAATTTGAAAAATAATTTGTTTGGGGAGGCAACCTTTCAGAGAAATAACCTCATCTGTTTGTTATAGTTTTTTGTAACAAATCAAAGAAGTATTTTGCAAAATGTTTGTAATGCAACTAAAAAGCCTTTCTCAAAGAAAAGAAATTATCCAGCTGTTTCTTTCTTTGTGAAAAATGTGTTAAAACAATTGTCAAATCTCTGGACTAAGAGTTACTCAAGATGTTTTTGGCTGATTGAGAGTGGCCCCAGGCTCTTATATTCATGGATTCCTTTTTATAACCAGGCCTGTGGCACCTCACCACATTAAGTATTAAAGGGGACAGTAAAATATGGCTCCCTTTATATGTCCCACAATCCCTAAGGTAGATGATCAGTTTCACAGATTGGCAAATGCCTCTGTGGGAAAGGTTGATGGATTTGGCAGAACAATGGCTACTTCAAAGGCAGCCGAGCAGCTGCTGCTGTTAGCTGGCTGCTTACTGAGGGGAACCAAAGTTCTCTTTCAAGCTTTTATAAGTCTACTTCATAAGAACATGCAACACATAAAAAATGTGATAGACTCAGTAACGGTCACGACACGTACTGATGACAGGTCGAGAACTTTAAGAAAAAACGTGATGGAGGCCAGTTGATTTAGAGGGGCAGATTGAAGATGCATTCTGTTCTTCTCTCTGTCTGTAGAGCACAATATATTTTCAACTCCACTAGAATTCAAAGTCAAAATGGTACAAATAATGATGTACAAACCATTATGTGTTTGGGATAAGGGGTGAGGGATGACAGAAAAATAATGGAAAAGGTTTCATGTAGTATAACTGTTACTCATGTATTTTCTTCACCTCTAGGCCTAATTTAAAAACAACATAATTGACCACAATTTGATAATGTTAAGGCCCAGACTGATCCAGTTGTTGGTGCCCATGGGCATAAATATTTATG
>NW_006800485.1:32451-33691 GCF_000485575.1 Poecilia formosa | reverse complement strand
TTAATTTTTTTTGTGACTGCTGTCATCCATCGCCTCCCCCTTTAACTTGCACGCGGCACTCCAAGACATGCGCAGTGTTTTGGAGCGGAAGAAGATCTCTGTCTAATTTTCGATAATAAATTTCCCTACATAAATCAAAAGAAAGCATATGACGACATGTAAATTCATCAGCGCTTTGCTTTCAGAGATGGTCGGAACTACTTCCAACTTTTAGCATCACTTTGAAAAGAAGCTCAAGGAAAAGTAAGCTATGTGGAAGTGATGTCAATCTGCAATGTTAAAAATGCTGTCACTTATTGTGTGGAGGTGTTGACTGACGTGTCGCACATGGGTTATGAAACTGTGACCAAAGTCTGCAACATTCTGTGAAGTCTGTGACATTCATGATCTGAGTCTTCTGGACGGCTCTTTACTAAGAATGATAGGAATGCAGTCTCACTGAGAACTGTTCTTTGTTTTTTGTAATGCTCCACACACGCTGCAGTAGCTATTATTATTATTATTATTATTATTATTATTATTATTATTATTGTATTAAATATATATATTTATTTAATTACCAAATAAATAAAATACAAGAACATAAGATAACACAGAGCGCATGCTCATTGCTCTTTGATTAATTTCGTCATGAAAAATACATTTTTGTCATGCAGCGTGTTGAAGAAGATTCTAGGTTATAATATTTCTTAAGAAAACTCTTTTGGCTCGATCTTCTTTGATCCCAGATTCTCCCGGCGGGGTGCATGTAGCCACACTGAAACAACAATGAGTGCAGACGTCACTAAATTGCAGTTTAATCCAATAGAAGAAAACGCATAAAATTACAACAGAAACTGCAGAACAACAGAGACATACATTCATTTACCTGACATAAATGGAAAGAATAAGAAAGAAAGAAAGAAAGAAAGAAAGAAAATAAGAAAGAAAGGAAGGAAGAAAAGCAAAGACGTCCATAGACGTCTTTGGAGAATTTCGAGAGCAAATTCTTCTTTCGAGAGCAAATTCTTACTTCTGTGTAGAAAGTTTTATAGTAAAAGGCGTATTCTTATCTTTAATTTATTCAACTAAGGCGTATCTTTGCTCATCCAACCAGGAGCTATCTCTGACCCTTTGTCTAAAGCCAAGAACTCCTGCTGTTTTACGGCTTTTCACAGATGAGTGTGAAAGTTGGAACTTCCACTGTATTGTTTTCCCACACAGACAAATGGCAGTTCAAAAGATCCTAGCAAACCATCTG
>NW_006800485.1:30302-31111 GCF_000485575.1 Poecilia formosa | reverse complement strand
CATAAATATTTATGAATTTTCTGGACTGTGTATATTGGGTTGTATATGGGATGGGTTCAGTAAGATATAAGCATTCAATTGCTCCTGCTCCCTCCCAAGCAATACCCTGTAAAAATGATCACTTTATCCCATTTAACAACAACAGTATATATTGACTGAATCGGTTTCTTCATCAGTGTATCAGCAGGATACTTTTTAGCCTGGGCACTGCCTTCTTGTGCAATTGTGCTCAATTCAAATCTTGCTTACAGCTATGTCTGGGTTTTCTCCCATTCACTTTGATTCCCTCCAGTAGAATTTCTACAGAGTCAATCAGCGATCAGATGGAGAAGTTGTGAAGGATGACTAGTCTGTCTGTATTTTTATCAGTGTAGTGGAAGGAAGTGAAGGAAGCCATTCAGTTCATGTTGGTCTGAACATTAACAGGTGCCTCGTTCAGATCGGCACTTCTGAACGATCTGAAGTTCGACTGTAATTTTCACAGTGGAAAATTACTGTTCACAGTGCAGGCAATTTTCAGTAATCTTGATAGGGTTGAACTGGCGCAACCATGGGCAAATGGCTGTATATGGTCTCGGTCTTGGACATTGAGGACTCAGGATTTTATTTCAAGATCAGTCAAAACCACAACTGTTGAAATGTCACTAAATTTTATTTGTCAACATCCTTGTTTTCACTGGATGCAAAACATACCGATTCAAATCCAAGCAATATTGTGACTTACTTATTAATTTTTTTTTGTGACTGCTGTCATCCATCGCCTCCCCCTTTAACTTGCACGCGGCACTCCAAGACATGCGCAGTGTTTT
>NW_006800485.1:7360-11099 GCF_000485575.1 Poecilia formosa | reverse complement strand
ACAAAACACTCTGGGGGTTGGGATCAATTTTTCTGCCAACCACGTCTGATATAACAACAAATATCTCTGTCCAAAAACTCTTGAGCTGGGGGCACAACCAAAACATGTATATAAGGTTTGCAGGAGACTGTTGGAACTTATCACAAACTGCGGAAACAGTGCTATAAAATTTTGACAGACAAGCCCTGGTATAGTAAACGCGGTGCACAAGCTTGCATTGAAGAAGGCAGTGCCTAGCACATATACAAGACTTATGTACCCGTATTAAGATACGTGACCAAAGCTCGTCAGGGATAGCCTCTCCTATATCCTCCTCCCAGAGGGCCTTGATTGAGCTTAAAGACTTAGAGCGGATCGAGGCTATGCAGGTATAAAGAATTGAAATAGATCCTTTCAGCCTAGGAATGGGCAAAAACAAGGAGTCAAGGTCAGAGTCCGCAGGCAGCCTAGGAAAAGTGGGGAAATTACTATGAACAAAGCTGCGCACCTGTAAAAATCTGAAAAAATCTCGAGATGGAAGAGTAAATTTGGCAGAGAGTTGTTGAAAGGTAGCAAAGACACCATCAATAAATAAATCCCTAAAGGTCTGAATGCCAAGGTTTGACCAAATCACAAAAGTTTTGTCTGTGAGAGAGGGAGAAAAGACATGATTGTTTGCGATAGGAGCATATGGAGAAAGGAGTTGTAGACCAAAATAACGCCGAAATTGAGTCCAAATCTTAAGAGAGGTTTTAACTACGCTATTCTTTGTGTAAGCAACAGTCGAAGATTTAATTGGTGAATACAATAGAGCTGCGAGAGACACAGGTTTTGCTGAATTCGTCTCCATTACAAGCCAGTCAGGAGAGGATGAGCCACACCGAAGCCAGGCTGTTAAAACCCCAATATTGGAAGCCCAATAGTAGTACCTGAAGTTCGGTAAGGCCATCCCCCCAAGTGGCTTAGGTCTCTGTAAATATTGTCTAGACAATCTAGGGACCTTCCCCTCCCAGAGAAAATCTGAAACAAGAGAATCTACCTGGCCAAAAAGGGATTTGGTTAAAAAAATTGGGACACATTGAAAAAAACGGGGGAGAACATTCATTTTGACACAGTTAATTCGAGCTACCAGAGATAGTTTAAGTAAGGACCAGCGCTCAAAGTCTTCTTTAACTTTCAACAGCAAGGGAGAGAAGTTAGCATTAAATAAGTCCTCATACCTATGCGTAACTCGAATTCCAAGATATGTGAAACTGTCATTGGCTACTTTGAAAGATAAGCCATGCAGCGGAAGAGCCCTAGCCACTGAGTTAATAGGAAACAATTCACTTTTACCCAGGTTCAGCTTATACCCAGATAACCGGCCAAAGTCTGAAAGCAGGTGCAAAGCAGCCGGAATAGAGTTGTGCAGATCTGAAACGTATAAAAGTAAGTCATCAGCGTAAAGAGAGACCTTAACTTCCAAACTATGACGTCGTATGCCCACA
This sequence comes from Poecilia formosa, assembly GCF_000485575.1. NCBI lineage: Eukaryota > Metazoa > Chordata > Actinopteri > Cyprinodontiformes > Poeciliidae > Poecilia > Poecilia formosa. The sequence continues at coordinate 9,633 of NW_006800485.1, read as the reverse complement.
ATAGTTGGACTCGAACGAAGCATGATGGCAAGCGGCTCAATAGCCAGGGCAAATAAAAGGGGACTCAATGGCCAACCCTGTCTTGTAGAGCGATGAAGGAGGAAGTACTCCGACCGAGTGTTATTAGTCCTAACCGAGACCTGTGGGTTAGAATAGAGCAACTTAATCCAAGTCAAAAAAGCTTCACCAAAACCAAACTTTTTGACAATATAAAAGAGGTAAGACCACTCAACTCGGTCAAAAGCCTTTTCAGCATCGAGAGAGATCAAGGCTTCAGGATTGTTATGGGATGAGTCATTGTAAATAACATTAAAAAGCCTCCTAACATTAGAAAAAGAATGTCTATTTTGAACAAACCCGGTCTGGTCTGAGTGAACTACTGTAGGCAGAACACACTCAAGACGCATAGCTAAAACTTTCGATAACAGTTTAAAGTCGGCATTTAAAAGGCTTATAGGACGATAAGATGAACAACAAAGAGGGTGTTTGGTTTTTTTCAAAAGAAGGGAGATGGTGGCCTGATTAAGAGTCTCGGGCAGGACTCCAACAACAAAAGCATCATTATACATTTCTAATAAGAGTGGTGCAAGTTTATCCCAAAACGCTTTATAAAACTCAGAGGGGTACCCATCAGGGCCTGGGCATTTTCCTCCCTGAAGAGATCGCATAGCCGCATTAAGTTCTGACAAAGTAATAGGTCTACCCAGGTTAACCGCCGTTTCCTGATCAACAGTAGGCACTTCCAATTTGGCGAAAAAATTATCCAAGTCAGCATCCGTGGATGTGGATTCAGATGAATACAATAACCTATAAAATTTCTCAAAAGCAAGGTTAATCTGTCGTCACACCTGTGTCTGTTTGAATCTTGATAATCTGACACGATGCAGACACCTGGCGGATTGGTGTGCCAACAATTTGCTAGCCTTATCACCGTGTTTGAAAAACTGTGCCCCGGACCGCAACATAAGTTCTGTAGTGCGGTGGATCATGAGTATATCAAATTCGGATTGTAGTGAAAGACGCTCTTTATACACATTTGGGGAAGCACAGGCCGCATACATTTTATCAAGTTGCGCAATTTGTTGTCTTAGGGTATTCAACTTCTCATTCCTTAATTTATTCTCGAAATGAATAAAAGAAATGATCTCTCCCCTAATAAAAGCCTTCAATGATTCCCAAAGAAGGGAGGGAGAGATACCTGGTGCTCTATTTGTTGTCAGGAAAAAAATCTGTTTCGAAATGTAGTCAGTAAAGCTAGTGTTTGAGAGAAGACGTGTGTTTAATCGCCATAATGGACGTTGGGATGATAAAGTGCCTAATTTAACATTCATCAAAAGCAGGGCATGGTCAGATAAAACGATGGCATCGACAAGGATGGTAACAGCCTATTATCAATAAGAAAAAGGTCAATGCGAGTGAATATATGATGTACAGGTGAGAAGAAGGAGTACTCCCTTTTCAAAGGATTAAGAAAACGCCACGCATCAGATACTGCAAATTCCTTCATAAATGAGTGAATTGTTTTGGCCGATCGAGAGAGCATGGCCGGCCTGGATAAAGAACGGTCGGGTGTCGAATTGAGCCAACAATTGAAATCTCCGCCTAATATTAAATAATGTGTTGACATATCCAGAAGTTCAGAGAAAAAGCGTCTATAGAAAGCTTCATCATACCAGTTGGGAGCATAAACATTAGCTAATGTAACACGTATATCCCTAATTGAACCTGTGACAATAACATATCTACCATTGTGATCAGAAATAATCTGATCACAAGTAAAAGGGACAGATTTGTGTAAAAGAATAGCTGCTCCCCTGGCCTTACCAGAAAAAGATGAATGATAGATCTGGCCAACCCAGTTCTTCTTCAATTTCTGATGTTCTTGTTTCCTAAGATGAGTCTCCTGTAGAAAGATGACTCTTGCTCCCAACTGGTTGAGGTGTTGTAGTACTTTACTGCGTTTGACAGGATTATTCAGCCCCTTGCAGTTGAAACTGGCAAACTGGAGGTCCTGTCCAAGTAATAGAGCCATAGCAAAGTATAAGACATATAAGTAGCAGAAAGAATCTGGGCGCTTGATTGATAAAACAAAGGGTTAAGCAGAAGAAAAGATAAGGAAGAGTTGGAGGTACACAACACAAAAAGAAAACCTAGTAAACAAACAAACCGAAAATCTCGCAGAAGCATCCCCCCAAATGGGATGCGCGAAGCCCACTCCCCCCACAAAATGCCCATAGTCCGACCTACAAAAGGTCCTTGGAGAGTTCGTAGAG
>NW_006800485.1:0-6452 GCF_000485575.1 Poecilia formosa | reverse complement strand
CTGTAGCTCCAAGGGTTGTTAGCTTGCCATCGCGGTCAGTAGCCGAGCGTTCAAGGTCCGCAATAGCTTGTGAGGTAACTTTAGCTTCGAAAGGAGCAAGAGCAGTCGTAATCTCCCTTCTCACAGCCCCGGACACAATTTCGTCAAATTTACTCACAAGATCTGAGCGCACACCCTCCAGCATCTCCTCCATACGCTTTAGCAGACGCTCATTAGCATCGAGTACTGGAGCAACCTCGGGCTCAGGCGACAGGCGTGGTTTGCTACGACCTACCTTCGAGGTGTCGGATTTACCCTGGTTTGCCATGGTTTAATAAAGTTACCAAAACAGGTTGAGCATAAATGTCATGTAGATTACGTAATGAACTAGAATTGTAAAAAAAAAACTTCAATAAATCGTGCTAAAAAAGGTTTAAACCAGGGGTCCCCAAACTTTTTCCTGTGAGGGCCACATAACTTTTCCCTTCTCTGGTGGGGGGCCGGAGTCAGTTTGTAACAGAAAAGGTGTGACGATTGCAGGAGTGCCTAAATGTAAAAATGTATTATTTTCCAGAAAGCACAATCAAATAACCCTCTCTGGGTTCTTCACAGAACAAGTCAGGAAATAAATAATAACACTATTAATGAAATAAATAACCAAATAATCCTCTCTGGGTTCTTCACAGAACAAAAGTCAGGAAATAAATAATAACACTATTAATGAAATAAATAATAACCAAATAATCCTCTCTGGGTTTTTTTTTTTTAAACCAGTAAACATACACATATAAGCCACAGATTTCTCTGCTGCTCCAGGTTTTCCACAATGATGTAGCAGCAGCAGAGGGGGGCGGACACCCAAAATTTTAGTCATAACAGGTCAATTAAATATCACATTTAAATTACGTTGAAAAAGAAAAAGTTGCCAAGTTTAGATTTAACTGAACTGATTACGGTAGTTTCCGAACGGTAACTGTAACAGTAAAAGTGCTGATCCTTCGTGTCCTGGCATGTGCTAAATGAAAATGGGCGCTTTCTTCTTCTTTAGATTTCAACAGCAGCTTGCAGCCATTATTGTTGCACTACTGCCATCTACTGGATCCTAATATCTATACCTCAAATTCTCATAATGATCCCAGTATTAAAAAAACTGTTAAATAAATAGCATTTCCCCTCAATGCTATTTAACTGATCAACAACATTCTCAAATTTCAATTCCCTATTAAAACCTAATTCCGTCTTAATGGGCGAGTTCTTTTATTTCCAATTTTGACTTCCAATGTTTCACTTTGTATTGGTCTCGCTATGGTGTCTTGTACCAAAACTAACCATCAGCCAAACTCTTTAAACATGAGTCAGGATTAATTAGTTCTTCCTTTATTTCCATGTAGAATGGAGTGAAACTGTCAAAACACAAACAACTCAGGATGAGCTCAGAGCAACTTACAGAAGTGTTAGTATGTATGTCAGATACATACATTAGAAGTACAACTGATACAACAGCTACCTCAGAATGCTATGAGCTGCAATGCTACATAACGACCTAAGAAATCTTAGCAGCCTGCTAGTTAGCAATGACGTAGCACATAATCAAATCGCCCGCAGGTATTTCCAAAACTAATTCAATAAACAAGTTACTTCTTTTATCATATGTTAACATAAAGGCTCATTTTGAAGTATAAGCTGCTACTTACAGGCATTGCTTCAGCGTTCATAACAGACACGTGTGTTCATCTGCTCTACCGCTAGCAAACAACCATACTGATTAAATAACATGAAAGTCAAGCAGTTCCCTAAAAGTCCAACAGATGGATGCTCTCTGGTATTGTTCAGGGGGCCGGACCAAATGTGGAGGCGGGCCGGATCCGGCCCGCGGGCCGTAGTTTGGGGACCCCTGGTTTAAACAGTCACATTCCTGCGGAGCTCCGGCAGGCACGTCCTACGTGCTTGACGCTCCCCGGAAATCCCAACTTGTCTATTTTTCTGTTATTGTGCTTCTAAATTACAAACAGCCCTAAATGTTATTAATCCACACAACACTTGAAACAAATAACTTCATTTTTTTTAGTTCTATGTTAATTGGAAGCTGAATCTGTAAATGACTCAAAATTCCCGAGGAGACGTTCTCGTGGCTTTATTGTGGTCAGTCACATTTACAAAACAGCATCACTCCTCTAAGTAGGATGAACAAAGAAAACAACTATAAGTGAGTGAAGAGACTAATATTTTCATTTCAGATTGTATTTATTAAGATGTGTTATTGTGGGGACAATTTCAAGTCAGGTGGCCCGTGGTGTTAAATGGGTTAAGTGGCCCTCAGCCTGAAAAAGTTTGAGAAACATTATGTTTCTCAAACGTTGCAGCTATGGCAACCATTCAGCTGCACACCCTTGGGTTTCCAAGCTTCTGCCACACTGAGCACTCACCTCCACAACTCCCTTACTTAGCTCCTTTAGACTAGCCAGCAGTAATTAGCTGCTGAGCTCATTATAGGAGCTACTTCTAAGTGCAACTAGAAGACACATAATTCAATGATTGTGGCAACGGTGGTAGGGGTTTGTACCTCATTCAGTGTGTTGCTGGTTCCATTCTCACTCTATCCTGCTCTGTTGTGTCCTTGGGCAAGATACTTCACGCACCTTGCGTGCTGGTGGTGGCTGCATGGCGGCCTCACCTCTTGCAGCTGTGGCTCCTATCCAATAGCTAGCCCCCTTCAGTGTGTGATTGTATGGGAAACACTTTGAGGGCCATTTAACATTTACCATTTAACATCTAAGTCATAACTATACTCTAAAAACACAGCTTACATGATGAAAATAAAATCAAACCAAGTTTCCAGAGTGATTGCATGCCATATCTACAGAGTAAGTGTACCTTTACACCACTTTCTCTCTGTGGTAGTTAGTCACAGCTAAAAATGATCTCATGTAAACAAATAAACTACTTTAGTCTGATTATCATTCTGATTATTTTAGTTAATTCACTCTAAATATGTAGAATCTGGAGCAGGCCTTAAGGAGGGAGAGAGGAAGACCACAGCGGATGTAGCGGATGGGGATCAGTGAGTGGAGGATAGGGTCAGATGGAGACAGATAATCCAAGGTGAAGAGAGGTCACTGAGCAGCTGCATAACTGAGAGATACATTGGCTTGCTAAAGTATTCCATCGCTTTCACTTTTTTAACATTTTTATCAATGTGCAGCCACAAATTCAAATATTTTATCTTTTATGTATTCATAATCACAACAGCTAAGAGTACTCTATAAATCTACATCAGAAGCCTAACTTGCTGTTGGTGGAGTTTATCTGCACCACTGACCCTCGTTTAGAGGGAGAGATTTCTGTACTTTTATCAAAATGAAAAACAAAGAAATGTTATGATTTGAGTAAATATGGCTTTTTATCACAGTGGTGTGAACTAAGTTGTAAAAGATTTACAGATAAAAGGGAGGTTATAGTCCAAGTTTTCTTGGGGAGCTCTGATGAAATTAGCTGCTTAACAAACCTGAATATGGCAACTCCAGCAACCCAGAAAAGTGCCTGTTAAGGCAGGGAGGAGGATGATTATCAGAGATAGTCTGCCTGCTGGCCTGTGTAAGGCCAATTCATTTTTTATGAAAATACAATACTGGCAGCCCAATCAGCATGCAGCACAGCATACAGCAATGTAAGTTACTGATCTCGCTGCTATTTCTGCCTTTCGTCTGGTCTGAAGCTGACTTTCTAAAGCACTCTACCTTTAACTCTGCTGTGTAGGTTTGCCTCAATATTGACTCAGAGAGTTTTCAAGCGTATTAAATCCAATGACAGTTCCTGCAGTAAGTGGGTGGAGACGTCGTTGCGTCCATGTCACATTGGATAATAATACATTGTACTCTTTTTAATCAATGCATTTTATCTGGTAAAATAGTCTCACCAGAGTATAAATGTATCCACACGTCCCGCATGGAGGAGGTCTATGCAGGGAAAGAAAACAAACAAAAAAACAGATGTTTGTCAAGTAAATCAACTGATTAGTTTTTTACAGTTTGCAGCCTGGAGCTGCATACAGAACTCCTGCATTCCAACATACAACTTCTTTGAGTCACTCTAAGAAGGCAAAGCTGTTTCATCCAAAGCTTGAACTCAAATACAAAAAGGACACTATGCCAGAGGGCTTCTGGAGAGATTGTTAAAGGAACTCATTTGTTCCCCTTCATGTTCTTCACAGGACACAGTTTGTTCTAAAAATAAATCCTAATTGTCTTTTAATATGTCTTCACAAATAAACCAATACATCAAATGATAGTAAAGTAAAAGGGGATTAGAGACTGAAAGGCCCACTGGCAGAGCTAATTTGACTGTCAGATGAGAAAAAGGCTTCTGAAAAGTGCTGGATTTTCAAACAAATCCAGATAAATTGCCCGATTCCTCGGCTGACCACAATATGTTCAACAAGGAGCCATTAAGCTCCGAAGCTCCAGCTTATGAAGGCAGGACATGATGGAAGCGGCATGGAAAGGATCCAAGATGTGGGATCATTCCTGGCTGAATGCGGACAATGCTTCCATCAAAGGAGATGAGCCGGGATGCAATGGGCTTTGAGTCAAAATAAGAAGGCAATCTGTTAAACCGACAGGGCATCTGCAGGTCAAGCAGGGCTGATTTCCTAAATGTGACTCAGACAGGCATGAGAGCGTATGTGTGGATGTGTGTGTGAGAGAGAAAGGGAGCATTTCAGGCCCTAACCCACCTGCCATCTTCAAACCAGTGTTAAAAGAGCCTGAAGGTTCAAAGGGCATATGTTCCACTGTGGTTTTCGAATGGTTGGAAATCATAGCATCCAGTTGGACCTTTACTCCAGCTGAGCGAAGCCAGGTTTCCATCAATGTTTTTTATGCACATTTTGAAGTATTACATTAGAAAAGATTGATGGAAGTTACTACATTCAAAACAACTTCCTTGCAAAAAAGTTTTTACACTCGCTTGAGGTAGCTTTTAGGTTTTCAAAAAAATTCTTTAATGTGCTAAAGGGGAGAAGTAAACTTGTTTGTTGAATAAGTTTTGACATAGTAAACATTTACCTCAGATGATTGACAAGCTGTTTCCAGTGAAGATGTGGATTATAATTACATTTCTTTCCCTGTGGCTATGTTTACACATCAGGCAAATGCAACAAAAATCAACTTTTTTTGCCCATATATCCAACTTTTCACTGCAGTCTCAATGGCCCACTTCTGATCTTTTCACCCCTAAAAACTTCTCCAATCTGTGCCACTTCCACAAAGCAGCCAAAATCACTGTCAGGATTTTGGGTTGTTTGGTGTTTTGATTGTTTGATTCTAAGTTCCATTATTATTGTTTCCCTTAGTTTCTTATTTTGATAGATCAGCCTTTCGTTTTACCTAAGTTCAGTCCTGTCTTAAGTTACTCTAATTTTATTATGCTCCTTCTTCTTTCCTAGTTCTCTCTCTCTCTCTCTCTCTCTCCCTCTCTCTCCCTCTCTCTCTCTCTTTATCTCTCTCGCTCTCTATCTCTCTCGCTCTCTCCAGTGCGCATGTGTGAGTGTCTGCTGCATGTGTGGAGTGGAAGGAGAACGAGTGTGAGGTTTTCTAAAGGTTTGATTTTCACCTTTTAGAGTGGTGATTCACTTGTTTCACGCTTTAACACGATCTGTTTTCACTGGTATTTCAATAGTGTCTTTTTTCGGCCGCTCCAAGCTTTTAGCTCGGTGTGATGGCCGGGAAAAGTTACGGCACTGCAGGCTTTAGGAGCCTTTCACGTCAACATGGAATTAAAATACCAGTTGGCGTGGATTTTTCGGTTGAGGAGTGTGGTTTGGCTGTTGGGGAAATTGTTGGGTGTGAAAAAGTGTGAAGGCAGCGTCCAGGATGAATAATGCAGTGGTTATGTTTTTGGACTCGATTGATAAGGTGAACAGCGTTGTTGAGAGGGGAATCGTTTTGAGAAATACGCAAACTACTGTTTTCCCTTTAATGAACCCTGCTAAAAAGATCATCCTGTCTAATTTGTCACCCTTCATCAGCAGTGATGTGTTGCTGAAAGAATTGTCACGTCACGGTCAGATCGTGTCGGCAATGAAAATGCTCCGTCGGGATGCAAATCAGCAAAGCTGAAACACATTGTTTCATTTAGAAGATAAGTGTTTATGATTCTCAAAAATGATATTGAGGAACTGAGCTTAGTGATGAAATTTAAAGTTGACGGCTTTGATTACACTATTTTTGCAACAACTGAAACTATGAGGTGTTTTGGATGTAACCAGGAGGGCCATTCGGTTCGTAATTGCCCTGAAAAAGTTCAAAAAGAGACAGTCCAGGTTACTGAAAACCCAGAGCCAGGGACATCAGCAGATACTATGAAAGGAGCAACAGTGGTCGCAGCTGGAGAGGGAACTCCGGTGGCTGCTGCTGGGGAAGGAGCTCAAGAAATTAACCCTGGAGAGGGAGTTTCAACAGGAGACCTGAAGCAGT
>NW_006800484.1:233239-274014 GCF_000485575.1 Poecilia formosa | reverse complement strand
TGGAGTGGTCAGACGCGGCCGATGAGGATGAGGTCGATGTGCAGCAGCTCCAGTCTGTTGAATCAAACTCTTAAAGGCCTTTGGTCTGATAACGGTCATTGAACCGTGCAGCTACTGCTCTGGTGGACATCCCTGCATCCAACATGCCAATGGCTCCTGCATAACATGAGACATCTGAGGCTTTTTGACTTGTGACAAAATGTGACATTTTGGGGCCTTTTATTGTCTCCAGTCCAAGGATTGTCCAGTTGTTGCTCATTTTGTCTGATCACCCACTGGACATGCACTGGGTAAAGGAAAACAACTCACTGGGTAATGCTCACTGACAGGAAGTTGGATTCAAAATGATACACAAATCAAGAGAAATATTTCTTTTGCACAATAAAATGTCAGCAAAGGCTCATTTACAGTTGTTGACTCCACATGGCAACAATAGTTGACCTTGGGGGGGGTTATATATTTTTTCAGTATATTTATCTGTGGGCAGCCTCTGTGTTTTCTGTGAGAAACCCTTCAGTCTGATTAAAACCATCAGTGTGTAACCTGCAGGTGTGAATCACTACAATGAGATCAAAACCATCAGCATCTGTGAGTTCCTCCCTCCTCACCTCGTCTTGTACATTGACCAACCAGCAGAGGAGGTGCAGAAGAAGCTCAAGCAGAGCGGGAAGGTACGGCTGTACTAGCGCTGCTAAAGTCAGTGGACTTTACTAGCTGTTACTAACTAGGCAAGTTAGATGTTACCATCTGCTACCTAGTTAGCCAGTTAACTATCTACCGTAACCGGCATCTGGTCACTACTGCTGTAACCTGAGACTGGTTATCGTCTCATCCGTCAGACGGTAACCAGCTTGGCGACAGCTGTCTGATGTTACTCTGCAATGTATTTTTGTTTTTTTCAGCCCCACCTGCAGAACGTTTCCCTGCAGTATCTGAAGAGCGTAGAGGATTCCTACAAGAAGTCTTTCCTCCCTAGCATCAGGTATGTGACCAGAGAGCGTTGGACATGTCTCTCTGTCTCTGTTGATCATTAACCCTCTCACCGTGTCATCTTCAGGGAAACCTCTGAACTGCTGGTCTATGATATGACCCAAGTTCAGGACGCTGAGAGGGTAAGACACTATCTCCATTAACCACTTTTTTTTTGCATCAGAAGTCATGTGATCACCAGCCAGATGTTACTACTGGCAAAAACCATGAGAAAGACGACAGGAAGTGTTCTTCTGCAATTTGTAGTTGTTTTAGGGTTTTTTTTGTTTTTTTTGGACAATGTGCAGCTGACTCCACCAGAGCTGTCACATCACACACATCATAAAAACCTGTTGAATCCATAACTCTTCTGTAAAATCTCCTCATACGACCGTTTACGTCCATCACTGTCATGATTTTTAATAACTTATCGTGTGAAGAAACCTCGTCATGCATTATTTGAATTTCATTTTTTAATTAATGGAAACATTGCCATTGCAAAATTGTGTTTCTTCGACACTAGCAGAATGTGAATATCATGATCTGATTAAAACATGTTCACCTCCATGCTTGTCCCAGATTGTGGAGGACATAGATTACCTGAAGTTCGACAAGGGGCCGTGGCCGGAGCAGGACGACATTAGCTACCACCACATGAGGAAACTGTGAGTTGCTCCGCCTCTTTTCTCTGAGCACGCAAACCAGCTCCTTAGTCTGCAAGTTCCTCTCTTGTGCGTTTCAGAGTGCAGGACAAAGAGAGGGTCGGCTCGCTCACCCACATACCCGTGTTCCTGCCGGAGATCACCATCGGAGCCCACGACTACGACCAGAAGTACTACGCTTACAGAGCGGTGAGTCGGCACATGCGTGGGCTGGAACCGGTTCTGATTGTCCTGCATACATCAATCACAGTCCCACCACGGTCGTTGAAGCCAGTCCCTTTATTATTTTCCAAAAGCATAATATTGAGGATAGAAATTTTCTTTTTTTTTTTTTCTTTTTTTGCTACGTTTTAAAGGACAAAATCCAAATGATGTGTAATAACAGTCATTGGTTGTTATCTCATTTGAGACATCATACATCGATTTTTACCATTTCATCTCAGTTTTTATTAGGTTTTTGACTCACTGACTGAAGCATAAGAAAACTGTTTGACTACACATGTTTGGACTTTAGACATCTTTAAATTCAGGTTTAAACTGATTGTTTAAAATGCCAAACAAACTTCAAAAACTGTTCTTTTGAACCGCTTTTTTTTACAAAAGCGGTAAATAAACCGATGTTCACAATCTGCGCTTTTAGAAGTCAGCATATAATCTTATGTGACAAGTTGGTAGTTGTAATTTTTGAAATTGATTCGAACTAAATATACCTCAGTTGCCAAGAAAAAGCATAAAATTGGACCCACACCAGGAATCAGGTGCTAAAAATCCAGCTGTGTGTTGTTTTAACGATAAGTATTGTTCAAGTAGTTCATTTTGCACCGTAATGTCCAGAATATTACAGAAATACCTGCAAAAAAAAAACATGAAGTTTGCATGTGGAACGTCTGGAGATTAGTTTGAGCCCCGATCTCCATCCAGATTGTCAGCAGAATGAACCATGAAATGCTCGAGCATATCCGGGTAGATGAGTGGACCAGCATATTGTACTTCGTCCACGACTGTTTACCAGTTCCAGAACCCGACCAAAACCCCTCTGTGTCGTCACTGTGAGAAATAATGAGATTTGGTTCAGTATAAAACACACTTGCACCTGGGTGAAGCTGCTTTTAGCGTCACAGTGGAACTTCGTCACAAACACTTTATCTATTTAGTTCCAGCAGTAAAACAAACATGGAGATGCTTTGAGATGTGAATGAGGAGCGGCGTTGACAGCCCTGATAAGCTGATGTGTTCACAGCCCCTCCGCCAGGTTGAAGGATGAATGAAGACATTAGGCTCTGATTTGTTGTGTGTTTGCCAGCTGAGGTGTTTTAGTTCAGCAGAGCTCTTTGATTCGGTTGGCTGTTTTATCTGATGCAGAGCTTTGTGAAAGCCTGAAAATCCATAATGAGGAACCTTTTCTTTCTCGTGTCTGCTTTGTTCCTTTTTTATTGACTCTTCTTATTTTTCTCCTCTTCCCTGGGCCACCAAGTCAGCCTGATGAAAGTCATTTTCCTGTGCTGAAATATCGAACCCCTCGTAGTTACAAATGTCACATGTGGAATATTCCAGCCGGCTGTTTGTATCATCGGTCTTGTGGGGAAACATTCAGGTCTGACCTTTCCTGTTTATTGACTGGAGCCGTTTTTGTCTCCCCCTGCTGCATGAGTCGGGCCGAGTAATGCAACAGCAGGCCGTGACCTGACATTTCACTCCGAGTCAGGATCTCAGAGGAGGGAATGAGGACGGCGACACACAGCAGCAGAATGGCTCCCTCAGCACATTTCAGCCAGTGGCCCACATTTTCACAACTCTTAGAACGTCCTGTGAAACCCTGAGCGTCTGGCTCAGGATTCCAAACTGGAATTTGGCAAAAAGTGTCTTCTCCTTGTTCTGTTGGCTGAAATGAACTGAAGCTAGAGCGACGATGTAGGGAGACTCAATTTGCATCCTCTCTGAGTCTTTAGGATGCTGCTTTAGCTTCTTGAATCAAAACGCAATGACAAAATACATCTTATGTCAAAACTACTGATTCTGGGTTGTTAGCTGAAATTTTGTCTCATGTTTGAATAACGGTGAGACGTGGCTGTAAATGAATGCTGCTCTGTCTTGTTGTTGCAGCTGCCTGGGAAGAATTACGCTCGTGGCTACAATGCAGATGTTGGAGACAAGTACATCTGGCTCAAGTGAATCTTCTTTTCTTTCACCTTTCATGTTGACTGATCTGCTAATAGAACTCAGTTATGTTGTACAGTCTGAGGAAAAACTATGTATTAAAAGAAATATTCAAATTAAAATGCGTTCAATTATTTATTTACTTATTTATTTTCCTTTATTTATTGATCTTTTTTTGTGCTTTTTTTTTTTCATAGTTTTTTGTGACTCATTCTGAGAAGATCTCAATAGTGCCACCAAGTGGTGACAACAGCAGGTGGTGTGTAGGCCTGTTGATTTGAATGATTTTTTTTTTTCACTCTTTAGTTCTGTAGGCTTCAGAAAGCATGAGAACTTTCCTGAAATTGAGCTGGAATAAGAATATAAATCCATGTTGGTATAGACGAAGTCAGCCTAATTAGTGGACGGGTGTGATTAAAGTCATTTCCTCATGTGACAAAGATGATGCTGCCGTCATTACGTGACCTGAAAATGTCCTGGCATGCAGGAGACGACTGCTGACAAACATTTATACTGAGAAATGAATGTGTGCTTCAAAACGCAGCATTGCTCTCAGGGAAATTATATATGTACACATTTAGATACTCACCCACATATACGTAGACACGTATATTCAGCTATGCACCACACACCTGGAACAAGCGTCCAGAAAACTGCAAAACAGCTGAAAAACTGAGTTCCTTTAAATCAAGTCTACACCCACCACAATAAATGACCAACATGTTGACGGCACTAGACCAAATGTAAAATGTTTACTGGTTTTCTCAACTGACTGTGGTGTTTTCTATGACTTTGTATTTTTATGATGTAAAGCAATTTGAACTGCATTGTCACTGAAATATGCTATACAAATCTTGATCGAGTACAAATGACCAATGCAAATGACCTGAAAATCTCTAAACAACTTTCGTGGCATTGCAGAAACATTTGGTAATGACAAGATATCTCGTCTCTGACCTGAACACGGCATGAGACATAAAATCATTTGGAGATTTTAGCATAAGGCTGAGCAGGAGCGCGAGATAAGAGCCCTGTCGGTTTGGGTTAACCTGCAAAGGGAAGATGTCAGAAAACATTAAGGCCCTGACTCAGAACACAAATGCATCTGTCACATTAAGGTGGGAACTTTTTCAGGTCATTCCAGAGAAATTAAAGGGGACGTAGCTTTTCTGGTGGCAGCAATTAGCACCCACGGGGTTTTAGAAGTGTTTGCGATCTGTGAAGCAAGAGAAGAATGAAAGTTTGGAACTGAAGATTCTGACGCTCTGAAACAGCAGAGGAATCACAGACACTTTGTGACTTGAAATTCCAGAAAACATTCATTCAAACCAATCATTCAGACAGACAGACTGACACTAGATATCAATGTAGTAAAGGTAAGTTTAAAGAAAAGTACGCAACATGTTTTTCTTATTGTCTGTCAATAACATTTCCTGTTTTAGACTAACTGCAATTACCAACATTCTTTTTAGTTCCTAAATGCCAGGAATGATGAGCAACACAATAGTCATTTCCGTCACATTAAGAGGTTTAGTTTCTGTTCTGGGGTTTATTTAGACCAAAACACACTCATATCTGGGACACATAACCCAGTTACTCCTTCCTGAGCACCTTGATGCCTGGACACTCCCATGATGTTTGTGCTTGTACATAACTGTGTGTGTAGGTCAACTAGTGGACTCTAGTGGTCAGGCAGGAAAAAAAAACAAACACACAAAATATGTTTTTCCTATACAGTTTATGCAAGACGTTGTAGTTTCAGCTGGATCTGTTGCAAAGATAATCTTCTTTCCCAAATGGTCCAGGCATGTTTTTCTGTTTTTATTCCAGTGAGTCAGAGGGTTGCTTTCAGTCTGACACTGTGGCACATCTCACACCCTCCTCTTGCTCAGCTCTCTACGTCTCATGGTGTCCCATCTGTCTGTCTCCTCTGGTGTCAGTTTTATTCATGAATGTTCTATCAGTCTGAGTAGTTTTTGTTTCTCAGAACACACACACACACATACAAAAATCCCCTGGAAATGCACAAGGGCTGCATTGAAAATGAGCAAATGTTAAAAACACCTGTACAGGATGCTCCCAGGAAATGTGTCCTCATGAACTGGATAACAGATCCGGTTCCGTCCAAAACACAATGACAACGGACTGTCCTTGAATATGTGTTGTTGGACTTTCTGACTAGTAAATTACACAATAGAGAAAATATATTTCTTAATATTTGGGACCCCTTTGTACTGTGTACTGGTCTGGATATTTCTGCTATTTTTTTCACAAAGCCTTACATAATATATTGCATTAATGTGCCTTCCTCTTTTTTTTTTTCCTTCCTGAGCTGAGTTAATGTTAATGTTACTGCATGGCACTTTGTTCTTCTTTTTTTTGCTTGTTGGTCTGTGTTAAAATGCAGAAATAACCAATAAACATATGTTGGGGTAAGAAAAGAGCAAATGTTGCAGGAAGGATTGAAAAGATAAAAAATTATAGCATGGTGGAAATACTATAGAAAAGGAATCAACGGTTAGAGACTTTAGGACTTCAGAAAATGACATTTTCTTTCATGTAAATATGAATATAAAGTCTTTTTACTAAGGTGGAAAATGGGGTTAAATTAGCGCAAATATGCATGTTATGGATTTTGTCTGTGTTCATCAGAATGATAACCTGAAGGAAGAAACTGTTTTTGCAAATAGTGCTCTGTAGCACCGACCTCAATGTAAAAAGTCTAAGCACGGTGTGTCCAGGATGTGTGGGATCTGCAGATGGGGCTTTGGCTTCTCTACACAGTTCAGGTGGTTTGTTGGTTGTTCAGTAACAGTCGGTGGGCGGCCAGAGAGACAGAAATGTGACCTGCACACGTCACAAACACAAGGCAACGTGGAAGCCATATGCTGAAACTTTTGCTCAGTCTGTGACTTTATGTTGGACTTTGTCGCTGTTGAGGTTTTTCCAAACGATCGGTCAGATCATTGCAAGAGAGTTGCCTTTGTGACACAACCAGTGTCTCCACACACCAGCCCGGTGGCGCCCAGTGCTCTGCAGAGGCCTGGTAATGAGCCATCGTTTGATCCAGGTGTGGTGTTGAACCAGACACAGAACTGAACCATGCAGGATGCTGGCCCGTGAGGACCAGCTTCGGAAACACCTGTCCTAGCCGTTCTGTGGCCAAAAGTCTTCTGACTTCTTTTGGCCAAACGTTAAAGCAACACTGCACTGAGTCCCTCTGGTCCTTTACAGAGTTGGTATTAGTTTAACTCTGCATTATTTCGACAAGAGATTGAGTAGCTCAAAGTATTTCAAGTGTTAAAATTGACAGAAGGAGCTGGAATCAACCGACAAACACATGGACCCAAAACTAACAGAATCTGTTTGCTGGATGCATTCATGTGGCTGCTGCTGGAACAGGACGGAAGCAGAAAAATCATGTTGAACATCATGAGTAGATCGGTGGATTTACGGACTAAGTGTTTGACATATTGTGGAGCTATGTGGGAATGTGTGATTTTTCAGTCATCCTTACTATGAGTTACCGTTTCTGGACCCACTGCTCCCTGCTATACTGCTGATCCTGATGGGTCTGAACAGCGCTGGGAGCCGGAAGCGGAATTATAACAATTACTTTTACTAGAGCTGCACAAACAGATTCTGAGGGCAGCTGTCCCACAGATGTTCTGTTAGTGTGAGACGGCCTTCCAGAGCAGATCGCTGCAGAGGCCGGCCGTGATCTATCCAGATGACGCAGGCCCCGAGGAACAAAGCTAAGGACATTTTGCATGGATTAAACTCCAGATTTCCTCTTGCTTGAGGGAGTGGAAAAGCTCCCATCATTCCATCCTTTTATCCTGATGGGAAGGAGAAAAGAGCGCGCGTTTTGGCGCGTCTCTCCGCTTTCTGCTTACGCTGACATTTTCTTCCCCCCTAAAACCTGTTGGCCGCTGCTCCCTCGCTCCGAACTCCAGCTCAACATTTTTAAATATTATCTCAGCATAAATGAAGTGTCAGCATGTGGTAATGGGGATCAGCTAGTTTTGATTACAGGCTTTAGGGATTCAAAGGGCATTCACGGACTTTTAAAATTGAAAACCGGTGATTAACGTCAACACACTGGCATGTGAATGAGCAGCACTTAATTATGACAGTAAGCCTGCAGCCCGCCTTGGACCCTTGGACCCTCCTCTGCTGTGGAGCACGTGCTCTGCCCGTACTCCCCATCAAAGCACTGTCCGTTTTGATTTAATTCAGTGAATTTAATTCACTCCCCTGCAGTCTGACTTATTTAATTTTTTACATATAAACTAAATTAAAGGGAAAGGAAGGAGGCTATCACGTAAAACGCACACACATCAAGTTCAAATCTAAATGCATGAGCGACCCGGTGTCAGCTCATTGGTATTCAGCCTGTTGTGGTCAGGTTTACAATCAGCCCAATTACGTCCACCGAGTACGACTGAAAACAGTTAGACCCGTTAAATTACTAAATGCCAATAGATAGGCAGCCTCTGCTTAAAGGGGGGATGAGCAGCTTGCGTCTGGTTAATGTGCCTTTCGGGACACATGGACACAAACAGAACGAAAGAATTAGTTATCCTAGCAGAGAAGTGGTAGTAGTAAGAAATGACGAGTGCTTTGACCCCCACGGTCAGCAGACTGCCGGCTGTGGCTGAGAGCAGCTTGTTTACTTGCTGCCCTGTGGCTGAACATCAGGCCACTCAGACAAAAGCAGAGGGAGTAACTGACAGCGCAGCAGCCCGGAGCAGTCACACTGAACTAATGGAGGGTGGAGAACATGAACTCTGGAGAGAAGTGTTTGCCTCACTGTGCTGTCCGCTATAATGCACCGCTGAGGCCTTATCAGTTGTGAGAGCAGGCAGTGGAAAATTACTTATAGAATGAAGCTGTAACTCCAGAGCCGGAGCTGCACTGGAAGCTCTAAGTCAACATTATTGGTCGGGAAGACAAAGGCGACGGCGAAGCGAGCCGAGGACGCCTTCAGACGGAGGCCTGGGATTAGGCGTGTTTGGCTTGTTTCGTTTTGAAGCAACGAGGAAACGCGTTTCGCTCGAGCTTGCGCAACAAGCTTGATCAAATAAAGCTCGTTAACGTAGAACTAAATTGGAAGGGAAAACGCTTCTATTTATTTTCGTTTTAGGGATATGCTAATTTAATTTTTATTTTATTTTTTTTTTAACTCGTGAACACGTCTGTCATTTCTAATGGGGTTACACAGCTGAGGATCTCTGCAGCTCCTCCAGATAAACCAGAGTCCTCTTTCCTGCTGCTCTGATCCGTCATCTCTTTACATAGACAGCCATGCGTTGGGAGGTTTGCAGCTGGACAAAGCTGAAGCCTTTCACCATCCTGACGATGGATCACAGCGGAGCGTCTTTGAGGTGTTGAGGGTTTGGGACATTGCTTGACTTCCTCATCTCTACTGCACAATTCTTCACAACGGGGTCTCTGTTGATTAATGTTCGCCAGCAAACCTCCGAGATCTTTGCAGAGCAGTTTTTTATTCACTGTTATTGTGTTGACCTTTCACATGTGCGACTGGCGTGAAATGATGAAGAGGAACCTAAATGCAGGAAAGGGGCTGAAACTCAAGTTTCTCTTTGACTCAAGTAAACTGCTAAAGCCCAGGGAGAAATCCAAAATGCTGCAGCCAACAAGGGAATCGTGGGGATGATATTTCTGCAGGAGAGTTGAACAAGGAGCCTGCGGCTGATTAGAATCTAGGTGCAGCTGTGAGGAAAGGAAAATAACTGCAGTTACCGAGAAACAAGTAAACAATCCAAACACGCAGACACATCACGGCCCACCCCTGTGCTAGATAGCAGATCTCTATGACTGCAGTTGGTCAGCTTTACGCTTGGCCTTTGACTACACAGTTCTTCAAATTCAACTCCTTCCTGGCTCTTCATTTCCCCCCCTTTAACAGTTTACATGTAAATTCAGGATTAATCGCAGTGTTTCCACTAGCAGCCTAGCATTCCAGTAATTGAAAACACTGGCGTCAGCTAGGATAATTTAGCGAGCAGGTAATTAAGCCAGCAGTCAGTGAGAAGACGGCTGCTGGGGAGGAGCACAACTAAATTCTTCCACACTAAACTTGACCCGATGACTGAAGCAGACTTTGTTATGTGCAGCTGAGCTGGATGTGGAGGGAGGACAGCGGCGGACTTTCATTAACAAAACCTCAACAAAAACACTGATGGCGTCACAAGAGAGAGGTCTCTAAATTTCAATCAAGGAAGTGAAATAAAGCTATTCTTCTGCTGAAGAAACATGGGCCTGTAAAAGCGTTGAGGGAAAATTCCCTCCCAAGGTGGCAAATCGAGACTGCAATAACACAGAGCAATCTAAAATACAACCCGGGCTGTGATTGCCACCTTCACACTGTCATAGAGGACGGACAAACGCTTCGCCAGGAAAGCAAGTCAAAAGCCCTGAAATCCTGAGACAAGAAAGAAGAAACTGTTTAAATAGAAACACACATGAATGAAAAATAATAATAATAATAATAAAAAACAAACAAACTCAATTTAATCTGAAATCGTTTTAAACGAAACAATTTCAGTTTTATTTTAACGTCTACTGATAAAAAGTTATTTACAAAGCAAGAAGGGACTGTCTTTACCCTCGTTCTATCACAGAACAGCTTCTGTCTAAATATATTATAGATATATACATAATAAAATCCCTTTTACATCTTATTAGTCACTTATATCCACAAATCAGTAAGTCTTAAGACAAAATAGAGATATTTGCATTTAACATACTACATTAAATTAATACATATGCACGCACACGTGCAAAACAATTTAAAAACAGTGAGACTGTTTAATAGCATCTCGTTGCCTACTTTTTAAGAACCGCTCGAAATAAATCCAGTGAATTGAATTCTGACGTCTCGACTTCAGATTGGAGCTGATTCCAGGCTGTAGGAGCCGTCGCACTGAATGCTCGCTTCCCCTGCTCAGTTCGAACACGTGGAACATGCAAAAAGAAAAATGTTGTTAGAACGTATTTGGCCAGTCGATGCAATTATGTAACGACTGGCCAAATGCCAGCCAAACAATTAGCAATTAGCATTTCATCCGCTACTCACCAGATCAGTTCACAGTTCAAGATTACATAAGAGCCGAATGTACCATGTGACGTAAATGAATCACATGGTATACATTTTAAAAGCTGTAAATGTTACACAGAGGTCAACAAAACAATTGCTTCCTGGAGGCGTGGATCTACTGGAGGAAATCCAAGTGAATGGGAGAAATCCCAGACTATCTGTGAAGTGAGATTTGAGTCAAGTGGAATAGCACAAGAGGGCAATGGACAGGCTACACCAAGTTACCCACTCAAACAACATCAGACCAACATGAGTCAAACTACTTCTCTAATTAGTTATAGTTCAAACATTCAAACTCCAATATTTCGTGAACTTTCCAGTTTGTGACGCTCAGGCTTAGAGTTTTAATTACTGGTAGAGCTTTGAGGACGAATCTGAGCAGATGTAAAATCCCTGTAATCAGAGGGCTGCAGCAGGTCCCTGGGTCTGGGGAGTTAAACGCGCCTGCGGGACGTTTGTCATGGTGCTGACATCCCATGTACCAAAACCGACTTAAAAACTTTCATCTAAACTTGGCGACTCCAGGATTAATACTCATTTAACGCAGGCTGATGTCACTTTGGAAGGCAAATGTTGTTCTTCAGAAGTGCCCTGGGAGTCCTCCCGGTGACTCAGTAATAAAGCCGAGGAAAGATCCCCGCTGGGGTTCATTTGTCGGCTTTAGTGAGCTGTGGCTGCAGCTCAGCGTTGCAGAGTCTCTGTGCCTGAAACAGACAACCCCACCGGGGGGGGGAAGAAAGGGAAGTCACTGTAATCGATAAGGCCAGTCACCTTCCATCAAGCACCTCACCAGAGCTGTTCAATACAATGATTCGTTCATGTTCCAGTTCAGGGTATCCCTTCGGGAAGGAAGCAGCAGATGGCAGTGTTTCTATCTGAATGCGCTCTGGCAGAGGGCTGAGGGAGACGCTCGGAAACGGTGCCGCTCTCTCTGGGTGTGTGTGGCAACATGCACGCTCCCAGATATTTGAGTTACTGTGTGAAATTAGTGAGGAGACCTTTCTCTCCTCACTCTGGCTTTTATTTGCAGAACTGAAAACTGAGAGCAGCCTCTGGCTACAGAGATGCTTTCTGTCCCCGCTGCATCGTATTCCCACAGTAAACATTCTCTCTCCCGATACCCTCGGCATGCATCAAAACAAAGGACGAATGAAGAAAATGGAGCAATGCAAGGACAAAATGGAGCTGCAGCGTCATTAGGATGAACATCTGCTTCTCCGCTGCATTTACGTCCAGGTAGAAATCGTTTCACGTGTTGGTCTGTTTGCGATGATCAGTTTTCTGCATGTAATGCGGAAGCCCCTTGTTTTAGTGGTGACCCCTTTAAAATCAGATATTTAAAGAAGAGGGACTTGACTCTCTGGTTTACTGGTTAAAACGTCAGATAAATGCAGTGTCAGCGAAAATAAAAATAAAAATAAATAAAAAACACACACTCCAACGACTCAAAGGTTGTACATCCCCCCCCCCAAAAAAAACCTTAATCTTCAGGTGTTAAAATCTGATCTACGCTGTGTTAGAACTGAGTCTGACTGATTCAACAACAGCTGAAAGGCAGGAGCAACACGTGAAATCACAACAGCACCAATGATTTCAACTAATGATCTTCTGCATGCATGGCTT
Organism: Poecilia formosa; assembly: GCF_000485575.1. Lineage (NCBI taxonomy): Eukaryota > Metazoa > Chordata > Actinopteri > Cyprinodontiformes > Poeciliidae > Poecilia > Poecilia formosa. The sequence continues at coordinate 261,480 of NW_006800484.1, read as the reverse complement.
TATCAATCACTCACGTTTTTTTTGTGTGGAGACTTGTTATTTTTGACAATGCTCTTTCGGTTCATTGGGATTTGTAGACATCTGGTTAACAGGAACAGAAAACTGAAAAGCTGATATAAATTCCCTGGGAAAAGGTTGTTTTCTATGCACTGTGAAACAAAAAAAGAAAGAAAGAAAGAAAAGGAGAAACAAAGAGTATAATTCATTGTAAAATACTGGCAGCTGTGGTTTCCAGAATTTAACTGTAGTAACTGCTGCCATGCTGTATGAGGCATTATGGTATAATATTTTGGCAAACGTCACTTTACCAGGTCAGAACTGCAGACTGTTCACTGAACTGTGCGATACATTGTTGAATTTTATTGGAAAAATAAACGTTATGGTAAATTACCGGCAGGTGTAGTTGCCGGAATTTTATCATAAAAAAAACAGTAAACACACAGTGTTTATCAGCATTTCAAAATGGAAAAATCATAAAGGAAATAAATCCAAAGTGAACAAAAATGCAGTCTACGACTGATCCACTTAAAGAAACTATTTAAACGTTCAGTAAAAGCAGAACTGATTACATTTCCTGCTCATTATCCTCAGAAAGTATGACTGAGATCTGAAAATAACAAAAAAAAACAACTTCTGTCCCAATGAGGGAGAATCGAATCCATGGTGGAAGAAATACATGATAAAAAGACTCTTGATCTGGGCTGACCAAGACTAATGAGTCACTGAGTCGAACTGAGTCGAGCTTCAGACTCGTGTTGTCCATCAGGTGAACAGATCCGTGTGTGAAAGTGCCAGAACTTTCTTCAGCTGAACAGAAACAAGACCAAAGCCATTATTTTTGGGCCTAAAAAGGAACGGTCACACAACTCAGCGCACAGCTTCAGTTATTACAGGTGAACACTCGAGATCAGCCCCGAAATCTGGTGTGGCGATGAACTCTGACCCGAAGTCGGCCGTCTATCACTTTTACTGCTTTACGAAACCAAAAATGACTTTGTTTTTTTTTTTTTTCGCGACAAGAGAAAAGAAAAACCCAACAACTTATTTCTAATGCTAAGATATAAGTAAATGTACACAGAGATCTGCCAAGCTATCTGCACATTTGCGTTCTGTTTCTCATTGAAGCAAACGCTGAACATGATGAATGTGAGACATAACAAGAGTAGACAGAACACCAAGTAACGTGGCGGAGGAGGTAATGGGACAGAAAACAGCAAAGGAGTGCTGATGCTGTATGGAAATGCATGAAGTCATAAATCTGTGATGGACTGGTGACCTGTCCAGGGTGACCCCGCCTCCCACCCGCTGACCTCTGGAGAAAGACACCGGCGCCCCGTTCTACCCCACTAGGGATAAGGATGTATGATGATGGATGCATGGACGGATGGATGTAGTCATAAATATAGAGACAGCAAACGTGACAATGACATTTATACAAGATAAAGTAATTCATCTACATGTGACATCAGTAATAAAGCAAAAGATTGCAGGAATGATAGCATATTTTGCAATAAACCATTGGAGTAATAAAACGATAGTCTTACAACAAAACCGACAGAGCGATAAGCTCCTCAAAAAATAGCAACAACATTCTTAATCAAACTATCTCATTTGTACAGTTAATACAACTGTATTGTAACGGCTGTGTTCATTCATTTCTACGCCCGGAAATGAATTCATCTCACATACAGGAAGAGGAAACCGGCTCTGTCCAGATCTGAAAACACCAGGTAGGTCAGTTTGACTCTACCGGTGTCTTATTTGAAGTGTTTCATCTGAAGAAGCAACAAATTGCCTGAGCCTGCGCTGGGGGAGGGAGGGGGCAGGAAAATGGAGCCATACACAAAATTAGCTGGACGGATCAGTTTAACCCTTTAGCTGCAAAACACAAGCAGCTGCCAGCAACTATAATCAATTATGAAGAAGCCCTCGAGAAGAAAACGAAGAAAAGCTCTCGTGATGGAGTTGTGGATCTGCTCCCTCGGCGTTTGGCAACTTGTGTGATAATTAACACATGACTCAGTGGTGCAGCAGGACCTGGTAATTACGCTCCCTTCAGTCTAATATTGCTCTTATTCTAATTCTCTCTCCCTCTGAAAGCCGGTGCTACTGTTAAAGCAGCGGAGCGATGAGAATGCTGCCCATGCCTGCAGAAGGGTCCGTGGCTAATTTATGACCAGCAGCAATGCGGCAGCTTGCAACAAAGACAACATAAACATCCAATCAGCAACATTCACCACCTGAAGTTCAGCGTAGATTTCTCTGATGGCTCATTCTTGATTCTTATATTTAATTCAACAGAAAAAATATTTGATCAACTCCAACTTGAGATGAGGTCTACTATATCCACACAAGCAGTTGCTGTAGATGCTTTTGATTGTGGGCAGGCAGGCTCTCCCGTAGCAGTCAGTACTGCAGCAGGTCTGAGGAAGCCTCTCACCCGAAAACAATCTGTTGCTGTTTCATACTCTGGTGAAGAGGACGCTGCCATGTTCTTCCTGGACCAGACGTTGCAGAACCGTCCCCAGAACTGACCCAGCATTCTTCATCAGCTTGTTGAGCTTAAGGTCTTTTTAGTTCCTGGTTCTGAAGCTGCTACTCCAGCACACGACGCCTGGAGAGAGCTCACAGTGTGCAACACGTTCTTAGAAGATCTGCAGCGTCTTGATCCAAACAACCTAAACGTCCTCAGGTGGTGAAGTCTGCTCTGCCCCTTCTTAGAGACAGCGTCATTGTTTTGTGTGTGTTGCAAAAGCATACGAATGACTCTTAACAGTTGTTGAGTGCACAGCCATTCTAATATGAAAATATGAAAATTACATTAAATCCTACTGACATGTTACACATACATTTAATATCTGATATTCTCAAGTGTTTGACAATTTATCTCAGATTGGCTCGGCTATTTGAAAGGATGTGAGTCTTTTTTGTTTGTTGTTTCTTGTAGTTGTTGAGAGTCATTTTGGTTCACACTGGCTGGTGGCTGAAACTAACAGAAACCCCAGAGAAACAGAAGAGCCTCATAGTTGTCACATGGCAGCTTTGACTGCCCCACCGTAGTTGGGAATTACGAAAATAAATTTGCTTAATGGAAACTGTGCAGTTTTGACAAAAAAGAAAAAAAATCACATCCATCCATCCATCCATCCATCCATCCATCCATCCATCCATCCATCCATCCATATGGGGCTAAGACCTCTAACAGAAATAATAACATGATAAGATTTTCCGTATGATGTCTTTGTCAGGTTTTCTGTTAACTACAGTTTATAAATAAATTTACATATGGTGGTAGCAGATGGACAAGGTGGAAATCGCCATGTATAAACACTTTTTTTTTCCCCAGAGACTCTTACTGTTGCCATCATCCTATACAGGGATTTGGGCTAAATATTACTTTCCATTTTGCATCTTGCTATTGCTAACATATGTAGGAAGATTCTACTTCACACTCTGTCCTGTCATCGCAGGGATTAAAGTTAATTTTAAATGCTCACACACAGAGTGTGAATCTAGCAACATGAGCCATCTGTTCAGACTGCAAAGAGAATCCACAACAAACAATGTTGTGATGCGACGTGACGGCAAAGCTCTCCGTCTTATCCTCTGACATGTCAGATAATAGTAGTATTGATAATCTGTCACCTGCGGTGCTTTATGTGTCGCTATGCCTCAGATATGATATCTGACTGAAAAGTGCCTCCAGTGTCCACTGTATCGTTGCCATGCTATATTGATCTGACCTGCTGGTCTCACCCTGTATGAATCTGAACCAAACCTTCTTCCAGCATTGTACAACATGTTCCTGAAGAGCTGCTGGGGCTGCAGTGATCATGGTATTGTTCCAACTAGTGGTGCAGAAAAAAATAAATAAATAAAAATTCTACACAGATTTGCAAATTCTAGTCCTGAGCTTTTTAAATTGATTCACAATGCTCAAAATGTAATTTTAAAACCCTCTTAAGTTGCACCTCTTCGCGGCTCCTCCTTGCGAGTTTACTGCATATCGCAGTAAGCGAAGCAGCTAACAGCCAGCTTCTTTTGTCTGAATGGAGCATGAGTAGAGTATGATTCAACATGACCTGCTGTAACTAGCCAGTGTCTGGAAACACCTCGCAGAAGGCAGGAGAGAGCTTGACATGAGCTCAATAATGAGCAAGCAAAGTAAAATGAAACTGAGATACCTTGGACGTGCGACCGATGCCCAGCCTCATTCCGTCTTAACTGTGTACCACAGGCTTCTTTTTTAAGACTGCCATGTGATTTCAGTGTGTATGTAAGTGTTGTGCTTGTGTGTGTTTTAGGGGGCTGGAATAACAACCCGTCATCAGCCAGACAGTTCCAGGCCATCTTCTGCCATCTGACTGCAGGGTGTTGACAAAAAACGGCTTCTTGTTGTTGGTTACTGTTTTCTTCCCCCAACATGGAGCGTGGTGTGAAACACTTGTTTTTCTTTAGTTTTCCGTGGGGGAACTTGTCATTTCTATTATTTTCTGACCAGCATAAAAATTCAGTTTATTAACAATATTAAATTCAAGATACCCTCTTTCTTTAAAAACATATATCCAACAATCTTTGTCAATTCTGTTAGCATATATTCTTTCCCTTTAAATTTGTGCAAATTCCTCCCACGATGTGATGTCACTTCATCTGATAAAGAATACATACAGAGATACGTACATACATGCATATTAAAGTATTTTCTGGGTAAGTTGAGTACAACCCATTGTTACTGCAGACACTGAGCTAGACCAGATGCCAATGCACATAGGAGAGAGGAGTATATATTAAAGGACAGGGGAAGACCGAGACGCAGCAAGGGGTTGGGAAGAGTTAGATTGGTGACGAACCTAACTGCAAGAGAAAAGAGGAAAAAGCAAGAAAGCACAGGATACAAGTAGAGCTGGGAGAACAGAACACAAAGAAGATGACCAAACACAAACTCCTGATTTCACAAAGCCAGTCTTCAGGGGTCAGCAATGTTTAGAAGTCGAAAAAGAAAATTGCCAGCTAAAGTATCACTGTTGGTTGACTTATTCTGTATTATTATGTTGTCACACCTTAAATAATTATGGTTTTAATCACTTTCATAAAGAAATGTTTTCTACTATGCAAACAATTCTGTTAATAAAACATTTTCCACTAATTGTTTGTGTAGTTTTAAGTGAAATACCTCAATCTGAAGTATTAGGGTATGAAGATAGTTTGTGTAATGAAGAGTTGTGACCAACACAGGCTGAACGGCCTCCTTCACTTCCTCCTCTGCCATTGCTAAAACTACAGGCAGACTGCAATTCTAAAACAGCACAGAAAATCTATCTCACTCTTTGCTACTCGTCCTTCTCCTGCTGATTGGCCCAATAGAAAATCTACTGCAGGGAATCCAAGTGAAGGGGAGAAAGCCCAGACTGTGCTGTAAGCGAGATTTTATTCGAGCGGTGTGTGTGTTTGTATAATATGTTCATCAATGTCAATATAAAAATGATTGATAATTTGTATCAAATGCAGCAGCATTGTGCTCTTTTTTCAGAAAGCCAAGAAACAGAATAATGACGTCAAAAGTTGGAAAAGTCTTAGGTGCCTGTTTGACTTCCAAATATATTAGTGTTTACAGGCAGATGTGCCAGACTCTGTGACGTATCGCAGCGATGGGCTGACCTGCTCTGTGAGGTGTCTACATATTTATGGTCTCTAGAGCAAAGCTGCGGTGGGCCATATAAGCAACCAACTGGTCGATCCTGCTCTAGAGCATGTTGGGCTTCACGTTAGATTTCAGTAGATGAAATGTAGGTGGTTGTGTGTCTCAGACGTTGAATTCACTACAATCCCCAAAGCTAAGCATTAGAATGCAGCAGCAGCAGCAGCAGTTCTTACTTACATCTGGGTTGCAAAAGATGTTTTGTTTATAGATAAATATTTATGGCAAAGGAGCACAGAGCACATGATGCTCACCAAACTTTATAGTATCATGTCAATATCTTCATACAAACATTAAATTGCTGTTTAAGATCACTGTCCAAGCAAACCACCTTTAACACAGTATTATAAAGGATAGTTTCAGGCATGTAGGCTACAGCAGCACCTCCTGCTGGGCTCAGTCCTTTTTATCTTTTCAGCCTGTTTAGTGCAAAGAATATCTGAGGCATTGAGATGAAAGCTAACACTTTCTGTGAGGTCACAGGAACAGGCAGCTGAAAAGCATTGTTCATTTGTTCTTTAACAATCTGGCCGTAATTGACAGGTTTATTTATTTTTTTACCTTGTTAGCTTTTTTTTTGCAAACTTACTTTCTGGATTTTCATTCTCACTTCCACATTATAATAATACCCGTTTTACACAAACTCCCACATATTTAAATGGAGCCACTGGCATACAATTTACAGCAGATGTCGGCAAAAACCCAAGTGACCTCCCAATTCAAATAAATCCTGGTTACAGTCATATCGTGTAAAGTAGATTATGTGTTCTGATTAGGCTTGCTTGACAGATTAAAAGTATCTTTTGAAAATAGCATTTAGGCATCATTTTCATTAAGCCACATTTCTTATCAAAACATTTTTTTTGTTGGTCTGATGCAATATCCAAATCTTAAATGTCATGTTTCCATAAGCTGTTGTATAATTAACAGAAATAAAAAGGCTTGAAACCATCAGTCTGTGTGGAATTAATCTAAATAATGAGTTTTATTTGGTTAATTGAAATACAGGAATCAAGTTTCAAAAGTATCCAAATTTATTGAACGGGCCTGTAGTCCACAGAACATCTGGATTACAAACCGTAATGGATGGATGAATGACAATGGATGAATGGATGAATGGATGATGATGGATGAATAAAGCAAGTGGTTTTCAAATACAGTGTCACGGTGTGATTAATCTGATTAAATATTTCAGTCGATTGACATCACCGGTTTATGTATACATCGTTATACTGTATGTATATACTTATCATTACTATCTTATTTAAGTGATCGCCATTATGTGTTGAAAATGGCAAGAAAGTAACTTAGAACCTTTTGTAAGGAGAAAAATGTAAAAACCAAAGTATGGAGCAGATAGAAGGGGTGTAATGGAAGAGAAGTCTAAGGGAGAAGATTAGTCGTGTCTTTAAATGGTAAATATGTTTTCATTTCCTGCTAGTTACAGAATGCCATGGGCTGTTGGTCCATCTATGATCCCGTCCCGGGCCAGGCAGCGCTGCCAGCTGGCCTGGCTCCTGCTGTGGAGCAGGTTATGTATTCAAAGTTCTGGTTGAAAGCACATCTCCTCCTGAACAGTCAAGAAAAATTAGACTGAAGCATTTTCTATTTCATTAGAGAGCTACTGGATGACTCGTCAACCTTTTGGTGTTCTGTTACATACCAGGTTGTTTGTGTGCTGCCAATTCATATCAAATCTCATTTCAAGGCACTCAGAGCTGAACCAGCCTCATTCGCCAGTTGAAAAGCTCTGGCTTGATGTTTCATAAATGTATTATGAAGGAGTAATTTCTCACTGTTGCACAATTAGATACACATACAACACCAAGCAACATTAGGTACCGACTTGTCGTTCTATTCATTCTCATGGGTGATGTGAAATCCGTTACTACCAAACTGCATAAATCGGTGGTGCTCACCTGGCATCGGAGGAGCCCAGCTGGGTTATCCTGACTGAGACGTAGCTAACCATGCTAACTCTAAACTCACACAATTTTACGTCTGCAAACATTAGTGTGTGTGTGTGTGTGTGTGTGTGTGTATGATTGTTTGTCCTGTCTGTCTTTGTGTTGCCCTGTGATGGACTGCTGACCTGTGCAGGGTGACCCCGCCTCTTGCATGTTGGCTGCTGGGGATAGACACCAGCACCCCTTGCAGCCCAACCAGGGATAAGCATGTAAGGTAAAGGATGGATCAATGGATTATTTCGTCTATTCTTGTCGTAATAGAGCAGCTTCTTCCACATCCAGCCAGGGTATTTCAGACCACACTATCCAAGCTTAGGCGGCTGCTCATCAAAGACATACTGTTCCTACATCCGCAGTAATCTCAGGGATTTACTCCATGCTCACTCTCACCTCTGATCAGTTTAATTCTGATCTTCTGGAGGTCCAATGTGAGCTCGGGAAAATTAGAGGAACACATTTTCCCGACCACCACGCTAAGTCTTTATCTTCAAAGACCTCCAACATTTTCCCCAGATGACCAAGCCAAGCTCATTCATCCCTTCATGCTTACTGTATGTTTAATATCTGTATTATAGAAAATCAAACCCATTAAAAAGCTTTATCTGTCATCTGAACAGCATAATTTCAAGATTACACCAGCTGGTATCAGCCCACTCTACAAAGATGAGAATAGCATCTCTTTAAGTAACCTCAACAGCTCCAACAGCCTTGGTAACAACCATTTAAGGTAGTAACTGATGCTCCAGGTCCGCGTTTTCACACATGAGCAGTCTCCCATTTCCAGGCTGTTCAGTGGTCCATGTATTGTCCCAGCTTTGATGCTCTTTCAAACGCAACTCATGAATATGTTAACTGGGCCTTTTCAAGGCTGAAAGGAAGACTTCCTGTTCTTTGTCCGCTTTGTTTTCTTCTTATGATTTTCACTTATGAGAGTGCTGAGGTCACACAGCAAACAAAATAACAGAAATCGTCCTCTTCACACAGACTGCTAATTATTGGTCTCAATAGAACGCTGGGGAGTGAATTTAGACCCCTCTGGATAAAGCTGCAGAGAATAATCCTGTGCTTAGAATCCACTTGGTTATCTTCGTGACGAACACAATGCTTGAATTATTTTAAAATCCTTATCTCAGAATAACGCTGTTAAACAAAAGTAGGCATCTCACTTTTGTGGAGGAATAATGTGATTAGATGCGGAGCGACTACTTCATCTCTTTCATCTGTTTCTTTGCAGAGCAAATTCCAGAACAGGCAAGCAGTGGACACGAGTGAGTGCCCTTTGCATCAGCTCGGAGAACAAAGTGGTGAAAAGAAGCACAGGCTCCACTGATTGACAAGCTGCTGCTGAGCCCTCAGAGGGGCTGTTAATCTTCCTCTGTGAATGCTGGAATTATCTCACTGGACCTTCCTGCCCTTTGAGTAAAAGGAAGAAGTCAAGTTTTGGAATTACATTACAAAAGGACATGCTTCACCAGGTGGGAGCAGTAAAGAGGAGGTATTTCAGGTGAAATCTCCCCTGTCTAAGTGCTCCCAGCAGTTTCACTCAATCTGGGCCTGACTAGAATTTACCAGATCAGTGAAGTAAAAAATTGGTGTCAACAAGATTTTTTTAAAAAGAAAAAAAAAACTTAAGAAATTTCACAGGCTTCACTAAGAACCTGCCAATTAAAGAACTTAAAAAGTGTTTGTTTGATCACAGGAATGAAGAGGGACGACTCAAGCAAAGCGTACCCTGCTTTCTGCTTCCTCTGAGCATACGGACATACAGCAGTGCCTCTCCAAGCCTCTACCTGCTTGTCAGTCAGCAGACGGTGTCTATGTAGCTGCCTAAAGTTTGATGTTTCCTCTGTATTGTCTACCTCTGACAGCTTTACGGTTGAGCTGTTTTGTTTTTGCAGTCTGACTCAGTCTTCTATAAACCTTCCTGAGCCTTCTGGCCAGAGAATGACTTGCCTATTTCCCAGAACATCAATGATTCTTTTAATTTCTCCGTTTCATGGTCCCTGACGCTTCAAAGCTGCAAAAAAAAAAAAAAAAAAAGCTACAGTTTTCTAAAAAGCAGTCGCTCCCAGGTAAATAAACAAGTTGTCATAGCTCAGAATGCCGAAAAACACACAACACACGGACAGACAGATGGGATTCTTTACTTCGGTGAAGTTCAAACAAAAGTACAATAAACAGGCTTCAGGCAGAGATTTGCTCCAAAAACAGGAGAAGAGATCTGTAATGACGTAGCAAAACTCCAGAGACACTTGAAGAGTAAAGACTCATGCTTAGGAGTTTACAGCCACCGTTTTTAAAGACACAAAACCATTTTATCTCACTGTCTGATATTAAATCAAGTCAAGTTTATTTCTATAGCACATTTCAGCAACAAGGCAGTTCAAAGTGCTTTACACTATGAAAAAAACATAATACAGTAACCAATAACAAAGCAGACAACAAACATTACATTCTGTCATCATCAATATCACCAAGAACATTTTTGGGGTGTATGTGTTGATTTTTTTTGTTTGGTCTAATGCATAGAAGTCACAGTGGGTGCCATCATATGGTTAAATGGCGTTACATGAATCCTCTCAGCAGGTGTGCTGATTGCAGCAGAACGAATGGCCCTTTTCCACTGGCTCTAGTGGACCCAGCTATCTACTCAGTCTGTTTAGGAGCGTTTCTGTTTTTTTTTTGTGTGACTTCAACATACTGCTGTTCACTGATTGGCTGAGGGCGTGGTCAGACGAAGGAGCAAAGATAGCAGAAAAACAAAAGGCGCCAAATTTCAAACTTGCTACAACACTGAAGTGATGGAGTCCTCAGAAGCTACAAGCAAGCGGTGAACAATGGGATGCACAGTTTGCCAACATCTGAAAACACGTTGGTGTATATTACGACATGCGACACGACACTAACGTTATTCGCAACACCTGGGCTAAAATGACCACATGTTTGTTCAGCACTAAAAGTTTCATAGTAGCTGGAGAACAAATACCTGCGTTACTTTCCCCTGCTTCCCTCCAGATGCAAGACTAATTCCTGGTTACCCATATATTCACAAAACAATCTCTAAATCAGCTCTTATAAAACTCATAATTTCAATTAGAACATAGATTAGCCATTGCTTTCAAAGATTCAAGGAGTTTATTCATGGATAGACAGGTCTTCTCAACTGACCACTGCTTCTGCTACCCATAATGCACTGCAACCTCAAATTTCACCTCCAAAATAAAATACAGAAAAAAGGACACTGACAGTATAGAGGTTTTTAATCTGAATCACAATCTTTTAACATGAACAATTATAGATTAATTATTAATTCTTTTATCACTAAAGTATTATGGACTTGGCACTTAGTTGAGTTGCCTTTAAAACTCTTAGCTTCAACTTCCTTTTTAAGTACTTCATGTTGCTTCACTATGTCCACATAACATTCTTTTGCCATGATGAAACTTATGTATGTGTGAAATATATTTTCCAACTGCAATCTAGATTGTGTTTGAAGCATTAGCTTCTTTCTCTTTAAGTGGTCTTGTCAGTCAGGATAGTAATGGATTTGCCTCACTGTGAATAATGACTTCAGCAAGTTTCTTCACAAGGTCTTCTGCTTTTGTTCTACAGTTGATTAGCACATTTTTCTCAAATAACATTCATCTCTGGGACATAAAATCCATTTCCTTACTGGACAGCATGGTGGATGAATATTACCATCCTGTTTTTGCTATGATTGATGAACATGACACCATCAGGCATCTGGAGAATTTGGAAAATTCGGGGACTAAAAATGGGCACTGGCTGATACTTCCCATTTATTTTCCAACAGTCAACAAAAAAAAGTGGTCCTGACATCTGTTTACAATATTCATACATCAATTATTTTGCATCAGCTCCACTATAAGTCACCACAAAAATAAGAAAGAGAAGGAAAAGAGAGAAACAAACAACACAGCTTCAAACTGATTGTCTATCCCAGGCTCGTGCAGGGGGAGTGGCAGGGGGTAGAAGGGGGCTTGAGCCTCTGCCCCTTTTCTCCTTGGTGCCCCTAGTGCCATTTTTGAAGGGGTTTTTTCCCCCCAAAATTTTTCTTTTCTTTTTTTTTACATTATTTATTTATTTATTTATTTTATCTGTATGTCAGATGGCCTGCTTGTGCCCCTCAGCAATAATATTTAGCTAATAATTTAGCAAAATAAACTAGTCTGGCTGCCCTCAGTCTAATAATGACTCAGTTTCTCTGCCTCCATGTTGTTCAGACATTGGGTCCATGGTGAGGAGGGGGCGGATCAGCGCCCTCTATCAAATTATGGGCAAGAATTTTTTTTTCTTTCCCATACACAGGTCTGATGTTGACATTAGAAAAACTGTTTCTACTTACATTTCCGTAATTGTCCTCGTAATAGTGGGAAAAAACCCGCCTCGCCCCTAAACACCTTCTCTCCTCTGGTCTGTTTAACAGCTTCAGTCTCTGATCAGCTCAGCCTCCAGGACTGTCAGCAGCAGAAACAGCAACATTTTACCTGTTGGGGAAAATATACTACATTTGCTTTACATTGTCCCCGCATGATGGCAATGATATGCTAGGATCCAATTAAATTCTTGATTAATATGGGTTGTTACTGTGTTGTTGTACAGTGTTTTAAGATCTTGTTCAATGTGCCCTTTTTTAACTTTGAGCCCCTGGCCATCTTTCAAACAGTATTTCATATGATTACTTTTAAAAAGCAATGTGTGTGTGTGTGTGTGTGTGTGTGTGTGTGTGTGTGTGTGTGTGTGTGTGTGTGTGTGTGTGCATTTGTCTGTAATACCTTGTGGGGACCACTTTCCTGACACATACTAAATTGTGGGGACCCACTGCTCCTTGTGGGGCCCAAAGCCTGGTCCCCACAAGGGGAAACTCTGTTTTTGGGGTCAGGGGTCAGGTTTAGGACTAAGGTGTGAATTGAGCTTTGGTTAGGGTTAGGGATACGTATGAATTTTTGACATCCACACAGAGCCATAGCTGCGTACAGCAGTTTCCTCTTAATGACTGCTGTTGTTTCTGGGCTAAGCTTCGTAAAGAGGTCCAGAGGAGCAACTGGTTTGTGAGCTACAAACTGATGGCAGCAGTTCATCCAGTTTACTGGTTTACTGGAGAAGAACTTCCTTTTTTCAAGTTCTTCCAGCTGTTCCTGCCTCCACATGTTAAAAAAGATGTTGCAGGCTGGAAGTAAGTTTCTATGTACAGCAAATCTTAAGCTGTTGCTAGGCAACAGCTTCTCTTTGAACATTTCCACTATTTCACATAGAGGAGATGTCAACATAATTGACAAGGCAGAAATACGCTCGTTTTTAACTTTACCTGAAGGTGCTTGAGCATTGGTGACATCCCAACGCTCCAAATATCTGCACTTATGATTATGTAAGGTGCAAAAACATTACTATGGGAACACAACAAGCAGCATCAATGGAAAACACTTAAAAATTAAGCACAACAATGCACTAATAAAGACACGAATAAGCTCCGCAAAGCTCTCCTTCACACTCTCAGGGCATAAAAAGAAGTCAGCTGAGGAGAAAGCATGAAAAGGAAGTCAAGCTAAAAACCGCAACAGATGACAGGAGATAAACGTTCCTTAAAATACAGCCGGGTGTGGAGTTTCACATAATAAACCCAGTGAGTCTAACAACTCAATATGTGACTCAGAACAGGAGGATCAGCAACACACAAACAACAAAACCTAATGAGATCCTTTGGAAATATTGCATGCGTTTCTCATATAAATGTTAAACCTCTTCATAAAGTCAGCAAGATTGAAAAAAAAAAAAAAAACGTTTTATTTTTCAGTTACAGAAGGATTTTTTTTTATTTTTTATAAATAAACAACAAATAGGAGTCTGTTTGCTTTGTGCTGTCAAAGTTAAAGTTATAGGTTGCTTGTAACTTCTTTTACAGGATTTTATAGGCTGTCCTTTTTGTGATGTTTAATTTGTGAAACACATAAACACATAGTGGATCAGGGAAATGATGTATTTCATGGATCATAGTAGTTTATGCTGTGTTTTTTCACAACACGTCCATCCATTTTCCTTACACCCTTGTCCCTATAGTGGGATTGGGAGGGGTGCTGGTGTTTATCTCCGGTGAGACAGACAGGTCAACACAGAGACAGACAGGACAAACAACACACACGCACACACACCTAAGCAGAATTTAGAGAGACCAGTCAACCTGAGAATCATGTCAGAACCCAGACAGGGAATCAAACCCGGGACCTTCTGCGCTACTCACAGCTCACACTATAGCAGCCAAATCAAACACTTTTAGGAAACTGAATGTTTGCAAAGCCAGAGCCATTAAGGTAGGATGTTTAAAATGTCAACAGGTCAGGTGAAATTTACTGTTTATGGTTTCCAGGTCACTTGTCATGGGTTGTTTTTTTTTTGTTTTTTTTTATTCTGGATTAAAAGAACACTTTAAATATTTTATAGCTCATACATAAATTCACACCATAATCTAATTTTAATTACAAACCCAACTAGGTGGTTTTCTAAACTTGCAGGTTGCCAGAAAAACAAGATTAAAAAATCATTATCTGTTGAAAACCCCACAGACTCTAAAGTTAGTCATAGCTTTAGCTTTTAACCTTTTGAACATGCTTGTTGGTAAATATTTTCAACGTTGTTAACAACGGAAGTGAATTAAAATGGAATGGAGTTTAACAGAACTTTTGAGTCCTTAATTAAATTTGATTGAGTTTCAGTGGAGAGAGTTAAAGATTGGCGTGATGGCAAAGAAATCTTCCAACCCTGAAGTTCGTCGCTAAAGATGAAATCAAATCAATCAATTCAAATCTTTAGAAACTGCCAAAAAGCTGCTCTTCGACCACAGAACAGGTTTAATTGCTCTAACAATGATCAAGATTCTTTATTATTGAGAAGGATGCGAATAAAAATAAATGTAAATAAAAATAGATTATTTTGAAGCTGATACTCATCTAACAGTAAGTATAAAATCTAAACTTGGAAAGATTACAATCTCAAAGTTTTTTTTTCTTTTAATCAACTGTTGAAGATGACTGAAAGCAGCACAGCTCCATTAGCAGTAGCATTCAGAGGCTCGCACTCGGGCCCACAGTACAGCTGATATACACAGTGAAATTGTTTCAATGTGGTCCTGAAGTCAAGAATAAGGTTAGTGTCTTCGCTGCACTTCGTGGTATGACCTGTATATATATATTTTTTTTTGTTTGTTTTGTTTTTTAGATCTTTTTTTTCCCTCCTCGAATCATTACCTCAATCAAAAACACGGACCATGGATTCACACTCTGATCACAGACCCGTGCTTTGGCAAAGATCATTTCCCTTGCAGCAAACAACTGATTTTCTGTTAACTTAAAGCTTGACTCAAAAGCATAAATGAATAAACATTAGAGAGAAATAATTCTAACATCTAAGTTCTTCCCCACATGATCACCTCACTGAAGAGAGGTGTTTCACGATGACGAAGCTCTGGTCTGTTCGGGTCTGTTTCATTTGCGTCGTGTGTCTACTCGCTGCTTTTTCTGGTAGCAAGAAAACAGTCTGCTGTTGTCTTCAGCTTAGGAAATAATTATTTCATGATTATGAAAAACAGCTTGAGGGCCAGCAGAGTTGCTCACAGTATAATTATTTTTCAGAGAAATACAACCTTCAGGGCAAACAAGAGCGTTATCTTGCAGAAGTACTGCACGTATAAGCAAACAGCTGTGGCAACGGCGTGATCTGGGGTGAAGTTCAGTTTGATGCTAAATGATGTGAAAGGTGATATTGAGGGAGGAAATATTACAATTAAATTAAAGTTCTTTCTGATAGAGAGAACTTTGCTTAATTAATCTGCTCATTAATCGATATTGTACAGATTGTTTACAAAGCACTTTTGTACAGACTGTACAGATTATTAATTTTCACTGTTCATACTGTACAGAATCTTACATCTTACATTTTATATTTTATGCATTTGTCTTATTTTTATTTTATTTTTCTTATTGTAATTTGATCTGTGTGTATGTGTATGCGGCAACTGCACAGTAATTTCCCTGTTGGGATGAATAAAGTACTTCTATTCTATTCTATTCTATTCAAAGGCAGTTCTGCAGAAACTGTAAATGTTACATCGTAGAATCCACAGTGGAATTAAAAGAAAAAAAAAATGTTTTAACCTATCTGATTTGCATAAACAAATCACATTCAAACAACTCTAATACATGGATGTTATGAAGTAAGTGTTTTGGTGATTTATAACGGGGGAAAATCGTTTAATAATATCCAGGACAGGAAGTGTGGGCATTAAGCCAAACATCTTAGAATAATCTCTCAGCCATTTAGAGAAGGTTTGTAGCAGCAAACAACACATGGCAGTGGGCTTTGCTAATTGCTGAGTCGCTAATTAGTACTATCATGTCTTTTTTTTCCCCAATCCGTTTTATACAAACACTAAAGCAGTAAGTATATGAAATATATATGAAATGAGATATAAGCCATCAAACATGCTCTGAAACAGCTTATCCCTTATAATATCCAAAACTTTTCTTCTTGCTGAATTAACTGGGAACATTTTCACTGTCAGGCCGAAAGCAGGGTCACTGATGTACCGTAAAGGCCTTTCACCAATGATTTCAGCATTTATCGCTAACTGTGTACAGCGCAAATGTTTTCAAACTGGACGTTGCCAACTTTTGCTTCCGTTGCTACCAAGTGCTGAGGTCTCTTACAGTTAGTGCCCACTGGGAAAATAATCTAACATAGTATACTTATCCTGTCTGGAAGCAGAAAACAGCCCTTTGAAGATCTAAACTTCCACATGTTGTTGGAAGAGCAAATATCTGCACTGTAAAACTAACTTCAACTCAAAGCTTTTCCAGCCCATAATAACTCAGCCCACATAACTAGATTAGCTGTGTTTGCAGCTTCGAAATAAAGAGCAAGAGACAAACAGATCAGGCAAGTTATTTAACTCAAAGAGGCTGTTCTGCTGATCAGAAGTTGAATATTATTGTCTTAAATGTCAAATATTGGGGCATAAATTTGACATCCGTGTTATTTTCGACGAGTCACTCAAATTGTCGTGAACCACAGGCAAGAAATCTCTGTGACTTTGAATCTGGAAGGGCTGCTGAGCTGAGCAAGGAAGGCCTCTTAACACACTATCCCCATGTGGGTGGGACACAGTAAGACAGAATGCTTTAAAGTTCTTATAACATTTTGAGGGATTTTTCAGCAGAACAGCGAAGTCACTCCAAAAAATGTCTCTGAGCTCAAGAATCAGAAGGGCCTTCTTTGAAAAACGGGCAAATGCTCAAGATTGAGGTCCTGAATGATGCTGACTGCAGCTATATTGCAAGATTAAGTCTGACAGAAATGAGCATCTTCAAAGTACAAATCTCCTACATTCCACCCACATGTTCATTTGGACTTTGTAAGGGAGCACCAGACATGGGACACTGAGAGATGAAAGTTATACTGTCAGACAAAAAAAAAAGAGTTTCATCTGGACGGACAAAAACGTTCCAGGGTTTGAATCCTGACTGAGTTTCTGTCCAGGTCCTCGTTTCCTGCTGTCCTTCGTTTCTTTCAAACAGGAGTTTTTCTGTAAATCTTCCTCTGTGTCCTCTGAAGTACGGCGCTCCACAGGGGTTGATATTAGCGCCTGATCTTTTTGCCTTCTATCTGCTGCCTCTGGGTTGTATTTTTTTTAAAAAGCACAAAGTCTCTTTTCATTGTTTTGCAGACGACATTCAAATCTATCTACCTGTAACTACAAATGGCAGCCGGTCTGCTGTACATAATTTACTGCAGTGGTCCCCAACCTTTTTACCACCACCGACCGGTCGAGGCTTGGCAATCGGTGGAAAATATGCTCTTAAATAATATTCCAAGTGAAGATTAGCTTGATCCCCTCATTAGAAATCAGTCCACAGTTCTCTAATATGTCTTACTGTTGAATGAGCACTACACACACTCCACACGTGGAAAAGCAGACCTGCCCCTTTAAGGCGAGTTAGCTGGTCTTCACAGCTTTGTTGTTCCAAATGGCGTTCCCTCCTTTTACCACATTTGCTGAGACATTCTGTACTCCTGCAGCTCAAAATCCACACTTAAAATTCATTTTATATTTATTTATTTGACACTAGCTATTTTTTTTCCCCCCTCACATAGTTTGTAAAACTTCTGGAGGCTCCGTGCCGGATAGAAATTAAAGTTTCTTTGTTCATTAATTCTGTTCAAGCCTTTGTGACAGATTTCATAAATATTTATCAGAAATAAAAGAGAATTAGAGAGAAAGAGGGAAACAAACCAGCATTAATGGTTTTTGTGACAGCTCCTCTGACTGCTTAGAGAACGCATTTGTTCAACCATGAGCTGCCACAGTCGTGTTTCTGCTGTTTACTGCTGGGGCTGGCGTCTTCTGGAGGTTTGATCACTGCTGACGGAGAAGCAACATGTACAATTCTACGCTGTGAAATCAAAGTAAGCACGAGAGAAGGAGTGAAGATGATTATTTTTATGAGTTAGTTACCCATTACTTAGGCTTAACTGACATTGAAGCGATCGTTATGGACATGTAAATGTGGTCATTGTGAAGGTAGTCGTTAGGAAAATGTCCTGCAGCTCCTTCGGTAATACACATTATTATTCCGGTCTGCTCCGTGTCTGTGCTTTTGTCTGAGCTTCTCAATTTCTCTCTTCCACTTGAGAGCATGCATGGTGACTAATTGGATTTTCTTCCTCAGCCGGCGAGAGGGGGCATGCAGGCGTGTGACAATGGCAGGCCACACACACAACACACACCAAATCCATTAGTATTTGGCCCGGGCTATATGCTAATCGCAGCTGCTGTCCACTCACTTCTTCTAATCGCTGTAATTATTTCTTGTGAGATGATGGTGGCTGATGTGAGAGAAGCAGGTTAGAAAGTCAGAGCTGCCTCCTGCATGCACATCGCCACCTCAATATTCACATGCTAATTAATGTCAGAATTTTTTTAACGTGGCCCATGTTCCGACATGATGATGACGATGATGTCAAGATGACATAACTGTTTTTCTAAAAACAGAATTGGATTCAGATTCAATTCAAAAGGGGAAATTGAATGCTCTTGTAGCTATTAATTCAAATTATTCAAAGAGTTGTTGTAGATTGTAACGGCTGTTGGCAGGAAAGATCTCCTGTAGCAGTCTGTGTTACAGCAAATTTGAAGAAGTCTCTGATTGAAGACATTCTGTTTTTCTGTAAGAGTCTCATGAAGAGGATATTCATTGTTGTCCATAAGTTTCTTGATCTTATGAAGAATCCTTCTTTGCATCATCATCTCCAGAGGTTCCAGTCGTCCCCAGAACCAGAACCAGCTTTCTTTATCAGGTTGTTGAGCTTTTTTAGGTCTCTGGCTCTGATGCTGCTGCACCAAAAGATGACAGCAGAAGAGATGACACTTTCAACAACAAACTTATAGAAGATCTGCAGCATCCTGCTGCAAACCCTGAATGATCTTATCATCCTCAACAAGTCCAGTCTGCTCTGTTCCTTCTTATAGTTGCTTCACTGCTGCGTCTCCAGTCCAGTCTGTTGTCCAGATGAGCACCGAGGTATTTATATTCCTCGATCTCCTCCACTTCTTCTCCCATGATGGAAATATGCTTTGATCTAACTCTGTTTCTCCTGAAATCGACAATCATCTCCTTTGTTTTGTTCACATTTAAGATGAGATGATTGTTCCCTCCATGACACAAAGCGCTCCACCAGCTCTCTGTACTCAGCCTCTTGTTCATCTCTGATAAACCCGACAGCTGCAGAGTCATCTGAGTGTTTCTGTAGATGGCAGAAGTCAGACTTGTGCTGGACGTCTGAGGTGTAGAGAGAGGAAAGGAGTGATGAGAGTACAGAGCCCTGAGGTATATCTTACATTTTAGCTCACACTTCCAATCTGCTTTCATTACATGGAACTAATTCTCCTCAATAATTTATTCAATTCTAAACTTAAGACATATGTTTGTTGTTTTTATTATTTGTCATTAGGTACCCTCAGTGATAAATAAATAAATAAATAAATAAATAATGTTTAATCAGTCTAAGGTGCAACAATACTTATCGCATTTGCGTCAAGTAAATGAAAAAAACAGATTCTACCTTTTATTCACATAAAACTTCTTCAGAAAATTTCTTTCCAAAACTAGTGAGTCTGTAATCTTCATATTTAAAACAGTCACCACCCTTAATGTCAGATTGACTCAGACAGCATTTAAACCCTGTTAAGAGTGGCGTAGTAATGAGTCACATTGACTGGTTTCATTTCACTTCCAACATTTTGAAATAGTTCCAGTCATAACACCACAGCAGCAGCGGAGGTGTCAGCCTGAGCCTACGGACTCAGGCTGATGAAAGAAGCAAAGACTTCTTTAACATTTTTCATTCCACATCATATGCTGGCTCGCAGTCTGAGAAAACGACATGCCAGTAGCTTAATAACACTTAGTATAAAGCTACACAACATCTATGCTGGGATAGACACAAATGACCTCGGCCGAGCCTTTACACTTATAGGAAGACTTGACTTGGATGATGTGTAAAACTTTTAATCAAGAAACCCTCCCTGAAGTTGAAACCTTTATGCTGGTTTTTCTTTTCTTTTTTTTTTCTTAAACAATAACTATATTTTAAGATCAATTTCAGATTCAGCCAAGAAGTTTGTTTGTAATAAAAGAAAAAAATAAAATAAAAGTGTTTATTGCCATTCAGAGGTGACAGATGTCCAGCTCCAACCCTTTAGTGTTGGATCCTTCCTCTCCAGAAACTTTGGAGTCATCATCGCTTCCTGGACTGTGTGACTCAATAAACAGGGGTGCCATCCTTCCTTATCTTACACACTTATCAATAGTGGGGTCATGAGGTGTGTTGGTGCCTGTCTCCAGCGGTCAGTGGGTGAGAGGCGGGGTCACCCTGGACAGGCCACCAGTCCATCACAGACTCCAACTAACTGTCAAAAACTGCAGATAAATTGGCAAAATCGTTGATGAAATCCTCACATCTTTCTCCACTTCTGTATACTCAGCTTAGTTGTTTACGGTTGTTGTTCACCGTCGTTATGTCACAGGATGGTGTTGGTGTTTGACCTAATTACTACACATGAAAACAGCAAAGCAATTTAAATCATTTAAGTGGTTTTTCTATGCCAGTGACACTTTAGATTTGTTGCACTCCTAAAAACGCTAAGTACACAAAAAACTTTATTCTGGGGCTAAGAAGGTGAGTTTCTATGTTATGTGGCTGGGACTAAAAAATCTGAAGCAACAAATACGCAAAATGGTACGACTACAGAGAGTAAAGCCATAGTTACTTAAATCGTCTTTTTTTTTTTTATAATTTGACAACAAGTGAGCACAGCTTGTTGAGCTGAACGGCCCCTGGGTGACTCTGCCTACAGGCCCAGTAAACCAAGTAAGGGTTGCAATAAGCCAGTTACTTTTAAAGTGTGTGTAATGAAGTCTCAGCATGTTTCAGCCTCCTTTCTTCACAGTCTATAATTACTGCCTAAGCATTAGAGTTTTAGAACAGAACAAGGTTTAAGGTCTTGGTTGAGCACAGGGATTAAAAAAAAGGATTACCACACTGTTTCATAATACAGGACAAATTACACTAAACCCTCCTCACTTGTTACTTACATTTCTCCTACATGAATGATTTTGAACAGTTAATTCAGTGACATTTTTTACCATGCTGTGTGTGGTTTTACAAACCCAGAACTCTTACTCTTTGCCTTTGTGTTCTAATAAACATTTTTTTTAAATGATTCTACAGCTGATGAATAGGGGAATTCATCAGCTGTAGAACACACGGCACTGAATACTTCCCTGCTCTGTTTGTCTCGATTAGCTGCACCTGCAGCATGCTAAAGGAACCGCTCAGAACTACAGCGGTCAAACATACAGGCAGTTAGACTGGAGTTGGATGGACAGAAGAAGGTTTTTTTACACTCGCAACACACTGCAAAACATGTGAGCCACATTAAGTTGTGTCTGCTATCTTCTAGTCTTTACGCTAAATAAATTCAACGAGTTTTCAGTTTGGAACCTTGATGTTTAGGTTTGTGAAAGATAAAGTATGTTTTGTTAATTTTTTATTCATTTAGTCAAACCTTCAAGAGTTGAATAAACAGGATTTTTAGGTCAACACTTAAAAGAACTGAAAAGAAGAAAAAGTCAGCAGCGGAAACTGGAAGTGTGTTGCATTGATCTGGCTGTGTGTGTTATTAATGAAAATAATAACACACGCAAGTGTGTGTTATTATCAGGAAAATACAACTGATAGTTTGGAATTAATTGTGATATTTAATAGAATTAGATCAGAAATTTTGTTAAAGCAATTTGAAACAAGAATTTTTATTATCCTAAAGTAATATAAGTATTTCTTTTTAGCTTGATAATAAGTAAAAATAATAGAGAAACGGGTGCTGTTTAAGTTTTTGTCCTGCACATTGTGAAATAATTATTTGGTTTAAATTGCAGTAGTAAGTTAAAGCTCACAATTCAAGATTAATAAACTAAAAAAAAAAAATGTTTAGACAACTTGTCTCTTGCTAAATCAACTTCATGAACTTTAAT
Source organism: Poecilia formosa (assembly GCF_000485575.1). Lineage (NCBI taxonomy): Eukaryota > Metazoa > Chordata > Actinopteri > Cyprinodontiformes > Poeciliidae > Poecilia > Poecilia formosa. The sequence continues at coordinate 239,212 of NW_006800484.1, read as the reverse complement.
TTCTGAGTTAAAACCAAAAGTTTTCTCGTTGACTTAAATTGCATTTTCAAGGCGGCAGGTGAACTTTCATTTTCAAGTTACTTCGAACGTTTTACAGTTCAGTTGTTACAAAACAATTGACGGCAGTCACAAAGAAACACTCAACGCCCAGCCATTAGACTTTACCTTTTCACTCATTTGTAGCTTTTTCCTTATTTTATTTTTTTACGTTTCACTTTATTTTAAAACGTGATCCATCAGTGTGATTTAATAAAGCATGATCAGAAAAAATACATTAGAGGAGGAGTAAAAAAAAAAACAGTGCAGTGCGTTACAATGATAAGCTTTTTCTTTTATTGTTTTAATCTTACTCACACATGCTCTCTGGCCTTCCCAGCGGAAACACAGTCCTGCAGCTATGAACAGACTAAAACTTTTCCTGAGGTCTGAGTTTCAAACTTCTCTTTCAAACACAGTGGGTGTCAGTGGTGGTTCCAAGGAAATCAGCTCAGAGTCCAACTGGGAAAATCACAGTACTGGCAGCTGGTTCTTGTTGCCAGCAGCAACCACACTGTCACAGTTTAATGTCAGCTTGAAGCCCCGTTCACACAGGCTGGGTGTGTGTGGAAGAAGAAGGGTTATTCTAATGTCACCTGTTCTGAAACTGTCATCCAGGTGGAATGTGTGCGTGTAAATTTTAAGTTGCATTCTTCTATTATTCTCTGACAAAATCCCTTTGGGAGGAAAAGCCGAACGGAACGGCAGTTTGGGGTCACGCAGGTTTCCTAGTGTATGACAGCGTCATAGTGTTCAAGGTTTGTGAAATAAAGAAATACACTTTATGTCACCTGAGTTTAACTAAGCAAATAGGTATTTACTGCAGCTGGCTACAGGTTTTTTATTTTTAGTTTTAGTTTTTTTACCCAAACTGATCTAGTAGCTTCTCATTTAGTAAACAACCATGTCAAAAGGAACACAGGGAAAAGATGTCAATCTCTTTAAAGGCATCCATGATTAGTTGTAACAATATTCTTAATTTAAGAAATATTTATTTTAGATATAAGAGCAATACAATAAAATTAATCTAGACTGTTTGACTTTCACGCTGCAATGCATACTGGGTAAATGACGTATGGTAGGTCCTATTGCGCTGGCTCTGTGACCCGGTCAGGCACGCAGGTTGTTGACGTGCTCTGCACCTGATCCAGTCTTCGGTCCGTTAGCACCCGTTCATGGTCTGGCCTTCGCTCCGGCTTCGCACTCAGTGCCAGAATAGCTTTGTTATCATTTTCAAGAACTTCCAGTGTTGCCTGTTTCTCATGTTTCTCCCATCGTCTCTCGCACGCTGGGTTTAGGCGCTTTAGTGGGTAAAGTTGGTCGGCATGTCATTTGGTTTTAGCTTGCGACTGAAACAACCAGCTGTTAGGGCCTTCATCAGTTTTGCTCACACAAATACCGTACAGAAGGGACCGAACCGCATCATCAACCCAGCAGGTGAAAATATGGTCCCCTCCATGGGTGAGACATGAAGCGAAAGATTTAAAATATTCAAAGTAATTATGAGTTTTTAACGCATCACAAAACAGCTTTTTTTTTTTTTTTTTTAGTTAATAGGAAAATTACAACATATTTAGGCCAACGTGTTCAACTAGTCGTGAATCCTATTAAGAAGTGTGAAATCACTGGAATACATGAAGCACAGAAAATGTCTGAGGAGATTTGGTTGAGAAGAATTAGCGCAGCACGGGATGGAAACAAATTTCATGACATCGCAGAAGCTTAGTGAAACAATGCCACAAGGAATGTGTGCTGTAATTTAAATCTAAAGGCAGTCGATTGAAATATTACAGCAGTCGGGTCGCTTTCTTTTCTTTTTTTTTTCTTTTGGCCAGGCAGTGTATAATTTTAAGATCCGGGTCGTGGTAAACATGTTCTATCAGTATTTTAGTTTTAATTCAACATGAACTGGTTTTACTGGATTTTACTTGCAATAAACTTTAAATCACACAAAATCATTTTCAAATGTTCCTCGTTTAAAAGGTAAGTAAATAAATAAATACAATGTAAACAAAGCCAAAGGGTGTGTGTGAACGCTTATGTGAACTCTGTGAATTATTAGCTCGTGCAGATATGGCAGCATTAACTGAAAATAGTTTCTGAATGACTTTATCAGCCTCTCACATTACTGCTGCAGTTCATGTGGGGTTGCAGGCATTTCTTATGCACAGCTCTGCTTTAGGCCATCTGTCTGACAGATTACCAAACATTTAACTCTCAAATACTTTGCTTCCTCAATCTCTCCAAACTAGCCACACTGCAACATCCAAAGGCTGAATAGGCTTTGGATGTATTTTATTTATTTATTTGTGTCTTATTTGAGCTTTGCACAGTCTGACCTTGGCATGAATTTGATGGGATGCACAGTAAAGGGAAGACTGGCTGGTGTTTTAAATGTTTTTTTCCTGTGGGAATGCTCTTTCTCTCTGTATAATGAGGGACTTTAAATAGTTTATAAATGTCCCTAAAACACTTCCCAGATTGATGAACAGCAATAATTGCTTCTGTAAGGTCGCTGAAGAATGCTCTCGTTTTTGGCATTGTGCTAGGTTGCACACAGAATGATCCAGGCTGGCAAACTCTCAGAACAAATTAATTAGCTGCTTTAATTAGCCGCATTCTCCATAAAATTTCATATAAAACAGCAAATTTGTACATTGTTTTTTTTTTTTTTTTTTCAAATGTCTTCTTTTGTTCACTTTGCTGATTGAGGACAGATAATGTGAAATCTGTTCTATGCTTCAACAATTTAAATAATGAGCTGATGGTCATCATGATGGCCTCATACACAGCATGCTACAGCTGAAATGGGTTGCACTGTCTCTTTAACTGTATATACATAGATTTTTATAGGTATTTTTTTTTTTAGTCTAACCTGATTACTGTCTTCATTTTTAAAGAATTAAAAATGAATCATGAAGTTAACTTCTTGGTACAAAAACATTTCAACAAACAATTTAAAATATGTGGGGGGTGGGGGGAATGACAGTAATGCTTTTCATTTATGGCTGTTTTTCGTTTAGTATGAGTTGAACATTTTTCAGTTCTGCAAAAGTATCAGAGTTGATTTTTTATTTTTTATTTTTCCCTGAATATAAGATTTGAGCTCTTCTACAGATCCTGGTCTTTGCCTCACTCTGCTTTCTGAGACTTTCCACTCCTTTTCGTCTGCAGACAGATCTGGACATGCAGGCAGGCTACTTCATCGCTCACATCACTCATATGAAGCTGTGGAAAGTCAGGCCTGGCATCGTCCTGCTCAAACAACACCGGCCGTGAAGAGCAAAGAAGCTGCCTCAGTGATAGCACACATCTCACTATTCTGCACCCTGACACCAGCGGCATGCCCACCAGCAGGTCAGCTAATAATCTCCATGCCATCATGGAGTGCTGGCCTCCTTCAACCCTTTTCTGATGACACACCTCTCATGGTCAGAGCATCCACAGAGGCGTCGCCACTCATAAACAGAAGTTCTTTGTTTTTTTTCCTGATGGAACTAACTAGAGCTCTTTTAAATCCAGCCGTTCCTGTTTCTTACCTCAATTTCTGCTAGTTGTGTTGTGCTACGTCTCGTCTCTCTTTCTCAGATTGCTGTTTATTGGCAGTCATACCAGTGAGCCTCGATCGCAGCGAAGCGTTGTATCAGTGTTCACACTAACCCGCGTCACCAGCCTGCCAGGACGTCTGCTGGCTGCTTCTCTCGCCCTCAGCCCATCATTTGTCTTGTCAGAAGACGCTGGGCTTCAATCTCACATTATCACTAGGCCACTCAGTGAATCCTTCATGCATCATCCGATCACCTGTGTCAGCTTTCCACCTCTTTATGACAAGTTGATGTATAATTTGAAGTTGTTTTCAGTTTGGAGTCTCTGCATGTGTCCGTCTGCTCTCCCTCATGTCCTCCAGTTTCCTCCCCACAGTCCGTTAGGTTAACCTGTCTCAGAATGCCATGCAGGTTCATCTGCAACAACAGAGAATGGTGAAAACGTTCAATATTTTTGTCACTTATTTCCATAAACCCATTTGTCATATAGGTCACTTTCAAATAGAGTAGACGTATTTTAAGCCTTTACTTCTTGTAATGTGTCTTTCAGTGAATGGAAATCCAAAATCTTATGTATCGGAATAAATGGATATTCTTAAGAAGAAAATATACCCAAACCTGACACTCTCACCCGTTATGAATTCACTTGTCGTTTGTTGAAAATGTCAAGTGAATTTAGGGTTGAAGGCACATTTAGGGTTTAATTAGATTTTAAAGAACTAAATATGTGGATTATAAAAAAAAAAACAAAAAAAACCTTCATCTCAAAAATACAAACACATGATTTTACCCTCGTTACTTTCTGCTTCAGCGTGCTTCTTTTTGCCTTTGTCCTGCACAGCGTCTGTCTATCAGGTCCTGTAATGTCTGGTAACATCGCAGCCACAATGAGTAACATTGCAGGGAAGCGAGGCACATTTTTCTTTCAGTTTCTCTGACTTTATTCTGGCTTTTGTCAGACAGGCCTGCGGAGACACGCTGTGAACATTTCCATCCACTACTGTTCTGCAATTAATGATCTGTTCATGTGGGAAGTCTTTCTGAGAGGCAATCGGAGATGTTTCACAGGAGGTAACGTATGTAGCTCCTGCCCTCCGTTGCTTGGCTCTCATTGAGTGTTTCAGTGTGAATAGATATCAGAGGACACGTCCAGCCCAGAGCTGTCTACGTCGAATGTTATTTTAAAACACCGTTTTGTTCCCATTGTGATGCCATTTGTCGCTTATACCAAAAGGCTTTCTATTACTGCTGCAGCATTATTGAACGCATTACTGCTACATTTTAGCTTGGTCGTATTTGGACAAAAGTAGAACCAATAACAAAACAATTTTCCTTTTTCGCAGCTTCGCAAAGGTGTTGATGCGTCTTCAAGTCTTTTTTTTTTTGTTTTGTTTTTTCTTTTCGTTTCGCCGCGTTACGACCAGAATTAGATCATTATTGTACTGGGATTTTTATGATAGACTAACACAAAAAAAGGCATAACCATGAAGGAAAAACAATACATTTTTTTGCAGATAAAAAGCTGAAAAAATTGTCATGAATTTGTGTTGAGTCTATGCAGGCTGAGTTGTGGAGGTAATTGAGAGATTATTATTATTATTATTATTATTATTATTATTATTATTATTTTGGAATATCTGAAATAAATGCAAATCAGACCTTCCGACTTTTACAATACATAAAATCCTGTTCACTGTAGCTCACCAATTTGTGTTACTCTATCTCATGAAACCCTAATAATGTATACTGAACTTATCTTAGGTTTTATTGTGGCGAAATGTGAAAAACGTTCACTCGGGATTCATGTACAAGGCGGTGCATAAAAAGATGCAGTTTTCAGAATGTTATTTTGTCCTATTGAAAAATAACAGTACAAATTTAATTAGGACAATTAAAATAATAGGACTTCTTATTATTCTTTCAGTTCTGCATAAGGAAATCGCTGAACACTCATAATTAGTTTTGATGACCATTTTGCTTCACTGAACCAGCTTGTTTTTAATTACCTCCGTTTGAGCATCAACTACACTGTGCAGAAAAAAAAATATATATATATATCCGAGTTGTTTTTTGGCTAATGTGAAAGTTTTTCTCTGACAAGCTAAGGCAGTTTTAACAGCACTAGAATCAGTTATGACTGGTTAATTACACTGCAAGGATCTGCAGTTAAAGTCACCCATCAGTACATTGGAACATCTTGTTTAATTAGTTGAAATAAATGTCTGTATTGGAGGGTAAGAACATAAAGACAGAGAAAATAAGCAGCAGTCGTTTTGCATATTTGCATTGACAGCTTGTTGCGTCTCCCTACCCACAGATAGACAGACAGACAGACAGACAGATAGATAGATAGATAGATAGATAGATAGATAGATAGATAGATAGATAGATA
>NW_006800484.1:199473-233229 GCF_000485575.1 Poecilia formosa | reverse complement strand
AGATAGATAGATAGATAGATAGATAGATAGATAGATAGATAGATAGATAGATAGATAGATAGATAGATAGATAGATAGATAGATAGATAGATAGATAAGTATCACTACTGACAGGACCCACTCTGTCACTTTTCCCATTTCACTTCCTCCCATGTCTGCTGCTGCTGCCTCCGACTGTCGCATGTTTTTTAAAGGGGTGTCATTAATTATCATCAGTCTCACCCTGAACCCTGTGCTGGTCATTTCTGTAACGGGATGTCAACAGACAAATACGAGTGTTGAACAGAAGCGACCTCTGGAGCTGAGCTCTGCTCCACACGTGTGTTAAACGTGCAGCAGGTTGAAGCTGAGGAGACGCGGCACAGCGCTGCAGTCGGTATGCACATCTTAGCTTTGAATAGTCAAATTACTTAGTCTGCAAACTTCGTCAAGCAGCTTCCACACAGGTAGATGTGAGTGTGCTTAAAAGAGCATCCTCTATGCCACAGCTCATTAGCTCTGAGGTTCAGTGAAAGTTACCTGCAACTTTACTTGATGCTAAAAACAGCCCCGGTACTCCCTGGAGTGTGTGTGTGTGTAGGTGGCCCTGAAGCCACAACAGAAAGCTGTGAATCTAATAAAGATGCAGCGGAAGGGATTGTAACGAACACATTTCTCATGGATATTAGGCATATGTGTGTGTGTGTGTGTGTGTGAGACAAACTGGATGAATCTGAAGGAAGAAATTCACACACTCAGAGGACAACAGTTGGTAAATGGGACACATGTGAACCCATCTGGGAGGATTTAAAATGAGCACCAGCTGTGAAACTCTCCCCAGCATGGAGTCATTACATTACTTTATCAAACTGATAGACGTTCACTCGTCACAATGTGTGTCTGCTACTCTGTGCCCAATTTACCATGATTGGTATAGATGATTATGCACAGAAACCTGCATAAACACAGATGGCGTCCTGTCACACGACTCTGTAGTCTGCAGAGCTCAACCCAGGCTGCATGACAGCCACGGCCGCTGTGAAATATGTGGCCTAAGGACACAAGCACTGGCCCCCGAGAGGAGGCAGGAGCAGTTTTTATTTAAAGTCGGATTCAGAAGAACAGCTGGGGCAGCAGCAGAACAACAGCAGGCACTAAACGGTCCACAAGGGATCATCCAACCAAGAACACGGTTAGATTGAAGATGTGAGTGGGGAGAAGAAGAGGTGGGTCAGAATCCTGAGGGACATTCCTCCACCCCTCTGGGTTTAGGTGGAACAAAACATTTGCACTTTTGCTGACTTTTATAGCAAAAAAAAAATGCAATTTCAGCCACTATTATATTAAAAATGTTAATGGCAAGGGGGGTCAAAGGGTGAGAGGCGGGGTCACCCTGGACAGGTCACCAGTCCATCGCAAAGCAACACAGAGACAGACAGGACAAACAAACAGGCACACACCCTTAAGGAGAATTTAGAGAGACCAATTAGCCTGACAGTACGGTGGGAGGAAGCTGGAGTACCCAGGGAGAACATGCAGACTGCATGCAGAAAGAACCTGGGCTGGGAATCGAACCCACAACCTTCTTGCTGACAGGCAACAGCTCTACCAACTGATCAGCCCAATATTTGAAATCATTTCTTGAAATAAATATACAACTAATGTGAGCTACGAGCTTAACCACAACTAAAGAAAATGTGAAAATAGTGATATGCTTTCATAATGACTTAAATAATCAAGGTCATGTAAAAAATACCATGACTGGTTGGGAGCTCTGGGCATGTCAGAGCAGGACGGATGGAGTCCTACTATCACAGGGCCAAAGAAATTTGATCTGAGTAACAAAAATAATCTTTCAGTTCGAGAAATAGGAACTGAAAATCGTTTTTGTACACAGCCACTTCAACAACATGTTTGAAGAGTTTCAGTGAGGGAAACGGCGCTGGTAAAAAGTCACTAATGATATTGTCATATCCTCAGACATGAAACCATCAATCATCAGATTGATGTTTGAGTCTTTCAGCTTTCTGAAGGTCTTTCAAAGTTTTGGACGGGTACTTTTATTCACGTTCAGTGCAGCTTTCCAGATAAGACATGTTCTGTTTATGGCGAAGCAACTTGTAACTAATACATGAGTCATTCCTCCATGGATGTGCTGCTTGTTCTTATTTAGGACAACGTGTCGCCAATAAAACACGACGTGACAATCACGGCGAAACTAAAACTAGATTTTCCACAGTTCTGTGCTGAGACATGGCTGAGCCTCCAATTGCACATTTAGGAAGAATAATTACACATTATAACCCTGATCAAGAGCAAAAAATATCTGTGTTGGGATCAATCATGTGTGCCTAGCGTGAATGCAAGTTGCTCAATGGAGCAACGTGACGATAAATAAATGAGCACTTGTGGCTCAAGCTAACCCTCGTTTTTTAGTTCTTCCTCTCATTGACCATTAGAATGAATATATCACCCATACACAGAGATTATTACACTGACTAATAGACTGGCTGAGAGGATAGTGATTAAGTATCACAGCCCTGTAATTTATTCTGTGACCCTTTAGTGAATGGTACAATGCACATAAACTACTTAACTGCTGTGCTCTCATTTGTTTCATGGCATAGTTCTGACTGTTTGACCCTTTGCACAGTCCGTTCTCCTGACTAATACAGATGAGGGCGTTCACAAAGCGCAGCCACCTCCTCCGTTCTCTGCGTAAGCTGCTTGCTTTGCAAAAACCGCTTCGTCTCTGCGCCAGATTCACGAAGCAGATTACGCTTAAAGCGAATTCAAACACACTCACCCAAACAGCTGACATGTGTCTCAGCCCTCAGTCTGTTTTAGCCAAACAAACTGCTGCCCCTTCTCTCCAAGTTAAACATGTTCTTTAAAATTCCCACCATTTGGTCCTTTTCCTTCACCATCCGTTCCATCGTTTGAACAAACCCTCTGCGTCGCTATTCGCAAACGCTCTGGCAATAAGCATTATATCTATCAACTTCAAACCATTTATAAAGCCCTCCACTAACAGTCTGATGCCCGACTACGAGCTGCAGAACTCTGCCGCTGCTGGCCATGCCTTATCTTTATTCAGTCTAGCAGCAGGCTAAGGCAGCAGACATTACTTACTTCATCTTTCAGAGTGTATCTTTTATTTGTTTGGCATCTATTAGGAAGAAAAATGTGTCTTGCCTCTGGCTGTAAAAAGCAGTCCCAAAATCTTCAATAAACTTGCAGACGCTCTCTGTTGCATTCTTCACACCAAATGCCACCTACTTTTCGTCCTATTTTCTGTCTAACAATCTTCCCCGCAATCCAAAAAGATTTGGTATTTTTACCCTTGCAACTTGCTTCTCTGAACTGCTCTGTCTGTTCATCCCTGCTAATGTCACCGATTCTGCAGACTGTTCCAAGCAACAGCTACTCTCCCTTGCTTGTCACGAAAATGTTGAAATGTGTATAATCCCAGAGGGTTGCGTAATCATTTCCCACCTTGCTGACATGCCTTCTGTCTCCTCCCTCCACGCCTCAGTCCAGATTTGTAAGATGCAACCCTGGAACAACTGGAACTCCTTTCTTCTGCTATGGTTCTTGTTCTTCAACAACAAGAACAAGTAGCTCTTTAAAGGCTCAGCTCCTTCTGCTTGGAAACGTTTTCAGCTCTTTTGCTTCTCAGATTCCATTTAATTTCCTTCAGACGATCTTGCAACCCCTCACCTTCTCTGTTACTACCTCACAAATCGATATCTGTCCCTCCCCAATTCGTCCGCCTGGCCTGTTTCAGGTCAACATGTTCAGGGTATGCAATATTAACCTTTCTATTCGTACATGTCCCTCATCACTGAGATTTAAGTTGCTTAGTTTGCCTCATCTAAACTACGTGTTAATTTATAGCTAATTTATTGACGTTCTGTTTCTTCATGTCTGCATGTGATGCATCCCATAACCTCCCTTGTTTGTATTCTGTATTTCCAAAAGTAATAGTCTGAACTTAACTGAACCGGCAGAATTTCATTTTGTTCACCGTAAGATCTGGAAATCCGTCAGACTTTCCCTTGCATGCAGGAAGAAATTCAAAATCAACAGATACATGGTACCTTTCAGGACAGAACGGCCTGCTGCCTCATATGTTTTCTTTGACCTTTGAGTTGTTCGTTATGCTTATCATCAGGACTACTAGATGCTTTATAGATTATAAATCAAAAGCTGTTCTGTGATGTGATTTCAGTGTCACATGTCCTTGTTGTTTGTGTGTCCTTACACTTTTATGTTCATCTTTCATTACCTCTTTTAGATCCAAAATCTCATTTACGTTTGCATTAGTCATGGCGACGGCGGTGGGTTTGCCCTGCAGTTGGTTGATCGCCGGCTCGATTCCCGGTCTGCCCGCCCTCGTTGTTTGTGTCCCTGGGCAAGAAACTTCACCCACCCTGCCTGCTGGTGTTGGTCAGAAGGGCTGATGGTGCAACATGTGTCAGCCTGCCTCGGGCAGCTGTATCTATGATCCAGTAGCTTGCCATCATTAGCATGTATTATTAATACAACAGAGACTGTTGTTTGGGAGACTTGCTTGGTCCTTTGCAGGATCCCCATATGAGCTGGTTGATTGGGACTTTCCCTATGGAGCTGCTGCCTCCATGATCTTATCTGGGACAATTTATAATTTAAATATTATTTATAATTTAAATCATAAATAGATTTAAAATGAACTCTGCAACAGGAGTGGATGAGAATGACACAACTGAAGTGATTTGTGTTTGAAATGAGCCGGATCAAATCAAATAAATTAGACTAATTGGATTTCATTTGTGGTGTGTTTAGTAATTTTCCATTACATAAATAAATCTGATTTAGGTCTCTGTAGAGCAAGCATTTCCTCGTGTCTGTTACTAGTTTAATCTTCTTCTTTGGTTCAAGAAACATTTCTCATAAGTTAGACTAGCACTTTCAAACAGCAGTAATTTGGGTTTTCACCCATAAGCAGTTTACCTTTCTGGGCCACATCCGAGGTTGACTTTCTTGACTCATAGCCAAGTTTAAAGCAAAGAGAGACGAACAGCTTCTGTTTAAGCATTTGGGATTATGGTCCTCCTACTTCTGCTTACGGCTCCCATGTCCAGACCTTTGTACTCCTGCTGTGATGGGAGGCATATTAAGCCTCGCTCATTGATTCGGGTCTTTACTTTTACATATATGGCTCACATTTTTGAAAATCCATTGGGAATCCAGAGAAATTGCAGCCTAAGATTTGCTTGCTTTAATCCGCTCTCAAGTTTTGCCTTCATCAGTGCTTCCAAAGTGACCATAAGATCAGCCGCCAGTCCTCCTTGAGTGATCACAGTGAGTTGTGGAGTGTAATTTCTACAGCCACCTATACTCTGCTGCTCCCCCCGCTGAGTTACAAAGTGCCTTTCATGTTGCAGACAAGTTTGCAGACAGTAAATACTCAAAGAAAATGACTATACCTTCTGATAAGAGCAGCCTGAAAATTTAGCTGTGTAAAATTGCAGTCAAGTGCAGATTTGCTATTAAGCTAGTGCAGGCGTACTTGAAAAGAAGTGATTGATGGGAAGTGCATATCAAAAAAAAAAAAAAAAAAAAGAACAGGCTTTGAATCACTCCCGGCTCCTGTAATCCCTCAAAACAGAAGCACTGCAGAGCTGTTTGAGATTACAATTCTCAAGAAGACTACAGCGCCATGCAAAGTTCTTCTTTTGTACAGCTGGAAAGAATGTAAAATTGTGCCCAGATTTTGAGGAAATAGATTAGGGAATAAAATGAGTTGCTGTTAAGAGGCTCCTTCATTGACAGGTGGAACCTTTGGCTGTGGAGAAATCTAATTTTAGGCGCATTTCCCGATTTTCTGTGTAACTCTGAAATGTAAAACCGATGCACTTCCTCTGTGTTTTGACCGGCAAGTCAGTTCTTATTTCCAGAGTATCAGATACCTTTGTTCTGTCAGGGAACAGCAGTTTTTCAGAGATATGCACAAAGCTGCCAATTGGTATTGGAGCCACGACGCTGTGGCTGTTGTGATATTTGATGCCGGAGGCAAACTCTGGCTTATGAAGCTGGAAACACATTCTATTTTTTGGAGATAAGAAGTTATGAAATGATATTAAGTGCCCCGGAAACAAATAAATCTGTAAAACAATGACGGAGAGTGAGCAGCTCAATCATTTGTAGGAAATGAAGAACAAGGAATTAGTACACATTAAAACAAAAAGGACAAACATGAATGTATCAGTTTTATTTCCATTTCTGATTTATTGGATTTTATTTTTAAAGCTGTTACCCAGGAGGGATGCATGCATAATTCCTTTATTTCCAAGGAGGATTCTCTCAGAATGGAAATGGGGATTTTCACATCGTCCCTTCATTAAGAAGGTCATCCAACAAGAACGGAATCATTAATAGTCGTCTGCATTTATGAGTCCCTCAGAAGAGAACAAATGGAAGTCTTCTGGTTTTTAATGTCTTTTCAAATGTTCAAACTTGAGCGATAAAAGATCTACGTTTTTTTTGTTTTTTTTTTCAGTGACTTTACATATATGCGGCTCTGCAGGTCTGAGCATTGTGATGCAGTACATTAAGCAATCCCGATTCAGACTAAGCAGTGCCTCTGAATGTTCTGTGGGATTGTTGGAAAAAGCTTCTTGGTGACAGATCTCAGCGCCTGCAGGCATCTGCTTGTGATCTCGTGACACGCCGCACTGCGTCTTGTCCTCTTCGGGTTATCCTCCGACTCCGAGGAGTGAGGAATGCAGCGCAGCATACCTTGTCTGATTTAAAGCATGTTCTTGATGATGACAAAGAAGTCACGATGCTCTCTCAAATGCTCTACAGCTTTTGAATTTTTCATCTTTCAAAACACTTCAAGGTTTTGAGGTCAACCCAATATATTTCTCACATTCTCACAGTGAGAAAAATGTACATAAATGTTTTTTGTATTTAAAAAATAATAATAATTTACCTAGGTGGATTATATTAAATCATCCAAATCTATATGAATAGATGTTTTCTATAATGAGGCCAGAAATGGTGGCTTACTTTGTTCTGCTATTGATATTGTTAACTTGCTTTTACATACCAAGGAAAACATTGATGGATCTTGTGGAATAGATCACCAATAGCTTAGCAATTAAAGAATGATTGCTTGCTTGTATATTGCAAAGCAAACTGCATCTGATAAAGAATGCAAAAACAGATGTGGTTTTCCTGGCGGGCTGAACTGAGCGTGGACCCCAACATGAAATTCTTTATTGAGCCTGATGCAAACCGTGGACTGCTCTGCAGTCGACCAGTAGTCAAGGTGTAGAATGTTTCAGCAGGTAGCTGGAACTCAGATTTCATTGCATGATAACTACAAAAAGATGCAAACACGATACTTTGTTACTGTACTTAAGTACAATTTTCATTTATCTGTACTTTACGTAAGTAGATTTAATATGTTTAATGCTGTAGCACCCCCTGGAATCCCCAGAAAATATTAGATTAGATAGAATATTTTTTTTTCCATCTAATTTAACATTTCTTATTTGTAGTTGTAGCATTTTCATTAACATACACAACATTTTAAAAAACCAATTGTTATATATGGAGTTAAAAAAAAAAAACATCACGCAACAGGATTTGAACTTTGCTATTATCGCTTCCGGGGAACAGTTGACATAATGCCGGCTCCTCCTCCATGCGAATGTAAAATTATCCTTCTCCAATCATTCCAGGGCATTTGTCAGCAACTGACCAATTGGCAGTCGCAATTTGTCTGAAAGTACATTGCTGATATCTAGATGAACAGACCTCACAATATTGACAGTGTTTATCACAGCAAACAAGCTGCAGCCTGAGAGATTTTGAGGAAAATAATAAATAATCATGATCCAAGCTGTCATTGAGGAATGTGCAATCCCGACAGCCATTACCCAGAGCATTTAGAGGGCGGAATACAATTTATTACATTTCCAAAACCGAAAAGGAGTCTGGAATAATGCAAGAGATGGATCGTGGCCTATAACCGGCCTCATACCCAGTTAAATGAAGGATGGGAGCTACCATGTGATAGTCAGCAGGACAGGCCAACATGACAGGTGACCAAAACATCAGAGAGCAATGAGCATGTTCTGTGTGCTCTTATGTTCTTGTTTTATTTATTCGCCAATTAAAAAAAATCTATATATATTTTAATTAAACAGAATAATAACAGCTACTGCAGTGTGCGCAGAGCATTGCAAGAATAAAGAACGGCTCTCAGTGAGGCTGCTGTCCTGCTGTTCTTAGTAAAGAGCTGTCCAGAACAAACGGATCCTTTACAAATGTCACATCGTGCAGACTTTGGTCACACCATTGTGCCATACATGCGACATGTCAGTCAACACCTCTGCACAATAATTCAGTCCAGTTAGCGACAACTGTTTTTTCATCGCAGATGCATATGTGTCCCTGCGTAGCTAGCTTTGCTAACGTCACGTCCACATAGCTTACCTTCCTTTAAGCCTCCTTTCCAAGTGACGATAAAAGTTAGACGTAGTCCCCACGGTCTGTGAAAGCGAAGCGCTTCTGAATTTACATGTCGCCGTATCTGATGATTTATGTAGCGGATTTCTATTACTGACGATTAGACAGAGAAAAACCCTGAGCATGTCTTGGAGCGCAATGGCCAGTCTACCTTCTGACAAAATGTCATGACTTTACCACATGAAGAAACTGGACTTTTCTCCTCTAGCTGTCAGGTCAGGAGCTCCTATAGGATCTGTTCCCTGTTCTGCTGCAGTGCTGAGTTTGTAACGGTTGCTTAGCCGTGTACCAGGAAAAACACTGTAGCATTTTTAGTTGAAAATTATTACTCTCACAAATTAACATCTATTAAGGTTATAATGAAGCCTTAAGGACATAGGAACAGAAAAGCAGTCTAAGGTTTTTGTTTCGCAGTGTTTTGTTTTATTCTTTCAGGAATTAAACCATTGCAGTTTTCTTTAACCCGAACAACCTGCAGCCTTCAGCAAACAAAAAACAACATCTGTGCAATGTGATTCAGCCCAACAGGCCGACAAATATTTCCCATGCACTGCCTCGGCGCTGCATGTCAAAGTACGCAGTGTCTTACCGGCGCATGATGATATTACATAAAGCTGTCGCCCACACAATGCTGGGCCCGAGCTGAACCCCTAAACGTTGTGTGTTTGAACTCAGTCATGCCGAACTCTGCGGTGAGTTACAGATTTATTTGTCAGTGCTGATTTGTGAGGTTTCGAGAGGCACCAGCAATTGATGGCGTCCAGCCGACAGGGTGGCAAACGAGAAAACGATCTCGGCTCACTTGGTGGTTCTGCAGCTTTCAGGTTTCCTCATCAGCAGGATGACTTCCATCGATTCTTCTCCTGCATCATTTGCTTAAAATCGACCAGAGCTCTGTTTATTCACCCAACACCACCAGAGTGCCCGCTGCACATTAACTGCAGCAGAGACGAAGCTCTCCCCTCCATCTTCAGCTCGTACAGTTCTTTGTTTTCTAGTTTTTCTCTTTTAGAAGGAACATATCCACAAAGCTTCAGAAAATCTTCACTATTAAAAAAAAAAAGAAAAAGAAATCTATCTAACAATTGATGCGCCCTTTTTGTTCAAAGGGAGTTCAGAGATCTACAGCTCTTTGGTCAGGAGATGTTTTTAAAAGTGTTTTATAAAAATTTTATTTGAATTGCTTTACCAGTTTGAATCAACGTGTATGGCTTCGTGTCAGTTGCTTGTGTGTGTGTTCTTTCTTTTAGTCTGCAGTATGTAACTTTTATAAAAATAGATTTTTCCTTTTTCTTTTTTTATTGTTATTTCTTAGAGTGGACATATGCTTTTAAATTGTTCCTTTTCACTTGTAAATCATTTTCTAACTGTCTACATAAAGCAGAACTTCAGAGCTTTGGTTTGAATTCCTGGTCATTGCAGCTCCTCAGACCATTGTTTATCCACTCTGAGGCATTTTACAGCAACTCGTTTTTGCTCCTGTGTTTTTATATTAAAATATTAATGTTACCACAATATGAAAGACGCAAACGAAGCCTCGATATAATTATGGAGTCAGATAACACAAGTGTCAAGAGCATCACTGAATGCATTTGGATCATGTGTTCCCCAAGACAAAAACAAAGCCAAGTAATTATCCAGAACATGGAGCACAGTTATGTTCTCAAGGAAGCAGCTAGCAGCTAGCATACAGCGCTAACAGAAGCAGAAGGTTCAATGCTACTATCAAACCCATTGGCCAGGACGTCATTATTAACACACGACACTCGGGTCTAAAGTTAAGTTTGCTGTCATTGTAGCATTATTAGCAGTTTACTAGTTTACCAGTAGAGAGAAGGAACTGACCATTAGATGATTTTTGGTGTTTTTAGAAAATCCCTCTTAATATTGGTGGAGGTTTGAAAAAATAAAATTTTTACCAGACAGTTTGAAGAGGCTCTGATTCGTGTTGGTTAACACACGCGCACTTACCAAACATTTTGACTTGTCTCCTTGCAAAAGAGGCGCAACTGAGCTTGTACTACAAACTCGCTACGAGGAAAACAAAATGGCAGAGTGATAAAACTGATTAGCTGGAAGTCATGACCTTGTTTAGCAGATTCACAGCAAATGCGTGACGTCATGAATAAGAAAAAAACGTTACAGCGAGCAGAGAAAACTGAACAAATTGAAAAATATGACTAAAAACAACTACAAAGATATCTATGCAGCACTGGGATATTTTTATTTATTTATTTATTTTACATTTTTTCCACTCCCAGAGATTCAAAGTACACAAAATAGGGCTAAAAAGTGGATTTGATATGACACGTTCCCTGTAAAACTATCACTGTACCATAAAAAATGACACTGAAAATCTGGGAAGAATTGAGGTTGTCTTCTTCCTCCCTGTGGTCCTGCTGCCATTCACAGAAATACCCCCTTCCTGGTCGGAAACAACCAACGCCAGGCCGGGGGAGGGTGTTAGCATTGTGCTAATTACAGAGAAACAACCTAACCTTTAAAGGAAAGCCGTATATCCACATCCATCTGAGGCCATGCTAAGTAGCCTAGCATTCATGCAGTGATTAAAGTGCTAATATTTGAGATGATTTTCAAATGAATCCTGAATCCTGAGCAACATGCTGACTCCTCATGCGATCAAGACAGCTGCCTCAAAAGAAAAAGTATATATAATTATCACATTAAATTTAATTCATCTATGAATATTAATATAATTTCAAGCATCTTAACTTCACTACATGCCATTCATTATGACTGCTAAAGTCGATGCAGCAGAAAATATGCGACTGTTACGCCTTTAACAACTGTGGCAACAGCAGTTGCGTCTCGCGGCACAGTCATATTTTCACTCACACGACAGGAAGACTTAGTCAAGTTGGTTGAGCTCGATTCATCTAATAATGTTCCACTGTGTCCTTTTCAAGGCCGTTGTCAGCAGACACTAAACGAAGTACAGCCTGAGCAATTTACCACACGAGAATAACAACCAGGCAAGTTGGAGCCTAATTGCAGAGGTTTTGTTTTCCCTTGTGCTGCCACTGAAATATGAAGAAGGCAAAGAGCAGCCAGCATTACCTGATTACCTGATCAGCAGCGAGAATGAGGGTAGTCATGAAAGCAGATGTCTTAACAGCTTGCTGCTCCTCTAAAAAGCTCAGGTCAGCACGATGCCAAGCAGGGAAGACATCAGCAATTAAGAAAATCTTGCTGCTCATCAGAGTGGGAAGGGTTGTAAGGTTAGGTCTAAACACTTTGAAATCTATCAACCTGCAGTGAGAAAGATCAGCTGCTGCTTGTGAATTCAGCTTGACGTCTGCAGATTCTAAGAGATATTTTAGAAGCTCTGTCTCAGACTCTGCAGGCCTCATGTGCCAGATTATTGTTAAAATTCATCACAGCAAAATAACAACAAAGGAACGAGTTTGTGATATGAGATGAGAGACGTTCAACAAACCTGCACAGCATCATCTTCCAGGAGAGCCAAGCCCAGCAGATCAGCACAGACATGATGGTGTCACAGCCACTGATCTGACTCCAAGAACAAACTCCAGTCTACTGCAGTCATCCAGAGTCAAGCAGAGTCCAATGGCTTTGTTCAAACACAGCAGCAAATCCACAACAGAACGGCTGAAGAAGAAAATGACCTACGTGCCGCAGTGGTCCAGTCAAAGTCCAGACCTCAGTCTGGCTGATTTATGTTGAACCTAAAGAGAGCCGTGCAAAATCAAAGAAGCACCTTCGACGTGTCCTTCTACATCTCACGGTTCATTTATTTAAAATTACTGAATAAAAAACCTGTGTTTTTTATTTACCGTTTTTATTCAGTGGTGCGGGCAGCATTGAAATCATCAGGAAACAAAATATGTACTCATGTAGCAGTGAGTTTACAGCCAACTCCTTCATTTACATTAAGCCTGTTTTATTTCTGGGGATCGTGTGGGGTAGCTACATGTATCAATGTTTCAAGTAAAGTAAACCATATAGGGATGACATAATTACTGCTTTTGCAGAATTTATTTAAAAATATGAAAAGAATCTCCTCGGTAGTGCGTTTGTGTAAAATAGCTAAGCGTGTGGCTTCTTTTACAAAGGACTGATTAGTGTTTATAAGAGGCCATGTTATTATCCCGGTGAGACGGTGCTGGACTATAAAAGACTGCCGCGACAGAAATGTGTTTGCAAGAACCCAAGCCGAGAAGTTTAGTAATATACTCATTTTTATTATTAAATTATACATCTATACAGTAGATCCTTAATAAAACTGCAGCTATACAAATCATTAAGAAGTGACCACATGTATTACCCATTGCAATATAACCTAAAACACTCAGAGGTATGTGTTCATTCACTGTTACAGGAAATCTGCGCACTATCACATCTTTGAGGGATACTTGTGGGACATGCACAGGGAGATCCAGTGGCTGCAGACTCATCATGCTCGTCTTGTTTTTCTCAACCCCGTTCGCTTCAACCTAAGCCATTGTGGAGCTCCAGTCCACCAGTGCATTGGTCCAAAAACTTAAATCAGAGGAACACATCCCGCCCAGGTGTTTGTACCGCGTTTCGAGTCCCCAGAAGATGATTTAAAATGTCCTAAAGATGCTAAAATAACAGAGGTTGTTGCATTCGCGTCGGCATGTAAATTTAGCTTTTCTTTGGGATTAACCTTTATTTAGCCTGGTGAGCTGAAAGCAGAGCTGATGCTGACAAAGACGTACGCTCAGAGAGCAGCGCGGTAATGAGGGGAACCAGACAAGCTGAGTTTTTAAAATTTGGGTAACATCCTTTTCCTCTGGCATCAGAACTTTCTCCTGCCCTCCCAAAGCATACATCTATAAAAAGTAATGCAGTTGCCATCCAAGCTCTAATGTTGCTTTAAATATGTCCTGTGCATCACATGTCTGGTGCAGATGGGCTTTTTTTTTTTTTTTTTAGATTGTGTGCACATATTCTACCAGTGTATCCTTTAGGAAAAAAAAAATAGATTACACTTGAGACACACTGGAAAACCAGAAACATATTCTACCACTTGGTGTAGGTCAGTCAGGGCATGGAAAAACGAGCTGATTGGCTGTTTTTGCAGGTTGCGGAAAGCTCTGGCTCTGCTGATTTGCATTGTGAAGTAAGGGACAAATTAAACCTGTGCACAGCCAGACACTTCCAGAGAAACTACAGTGGGCCGTTTCCCTCAGACGCAAGTCGTTACAAAAGTTGCGATGTTGTTATTTTTGCTGCTGGTCATTTCAAATTCTGATCATTTGTGTCGCCCGAAGCCTCCGTCGCCACATCCGCCACGCTCAGAGGCTGCGAGCGGCTCCTGGTTGCCTGCAGAGCTCACCACTTGTTCTGTGCACATCGCATGATTATACTTATTATTAATGCAATGCCACTTTACATTCACGTCTTATTTCTGCAACTTTAAACAGTTGGTTTTAGAACGCTTGTGCTACCGTTCCCACAGACGAGCCTTTGAACTTGCAGGGAATAACGAAGCCTCATTTATCAAACATCCCTGTGCACAGCGTGGAAACGGTCCCGGGTTTCCAGACACAGATCAGGATTCATGTGTTCCGGCGTGCATGGAGGTTTGCTCGTTTAACGGGGCTCCGGGGCTCCTGACAACAGGTAGGCAGCTAATTACAATAAGATGAATGAAGGAAGGAGTTTTTTCAAGCCTTTGTTGGCTGTTTTTAACTTCTTGCACTACTTTGCCTCTGACTCAGGATTTTTATTACACATTCTGCAGAAAGAAGTCATTGATTTTTAGGAAATAGCTTCCCCGTTAAAGATGCTACTATGTTCTGGTAGGTCCTGGCAAAGGAACATCTTTCCTGAATCGCAGGTTTCCTTTGCGGAACAGTTTGCGGAACATCCTCCTCTGGCCACTGGCTTGTCTTCCCTCCACAGTGAATCCATGTCTCACTTGAGCACCTGGTGACTGTGTGTGTAACCTGAAAGTAAAGGTCATCGCTTTTGTTTCTGGTAATAATCGTCAGAAGACCTCGGACACGTCCATTGCTCCTGGACTGAATCACAACATCCACTCCATGCCATGGTGAAGGATTGCTTTCAACCGGCAGTGCCGCCTCCGGACTCCCGACCGCTACATGAACCTCTGGAAAGTTTTCATCATTATTCTGACTACCTGTCCAGTGCAGGGCTAATTACAAACCCTCAGCTTTAGTGTGCAATGTGACAGCTCAGCACGCCACCTGAAGGTCAGAGAGTGCAGCTTTCATGGTGCTGCGAGGCTCCTGACAAGAAGCGCCGGAACGTTCCGGACAGGGATGGCACTCTCTACATGCTGCGGCTCACACTGTCAGCTCATTAGGTCAGCAGCTCTAACGCTCCTCATGTGGAGGTTTGCATCCTAATCCAATCAGAATCCGACTGAAACAGACAGGTTTTGTTTCCTTTTGCTATGTGGAGCAACTTTAAGTTATTTCTAAAGTCAAAAGACTTGGTCATTTATCAGAACTGGGATGGCTAAATGCGCATAAGGGTTTGATCATGTGAATCGTTTCTCACTGTGGAGGGTCACAATGTGCAGTACCTGGATCAGTTTGCTTTACATTAACTCTGAAAAGCCACGTAAAGCTGTATTATGTGTTTTTAAAAATTGAATGATTGAAAAATGAGCTCTAATAAAACTGATAAATGGATGCCGTTTGACTTGCAGCCCAAGTGTGAGCAAAACATCTCCTCCGTCTGTGGAAGGATTGGATGCGGGCTTTTCCAAATTTAAGGTGCAACGAGATTCATTTTGTTTCTTTATAGATAAATGTAAAATTAGAGAGTGATCCATTTAACATTCGATAGAAGAACGTTTCACAAAGCCATGCTTGCTTCCACGTCTCTGCATTTCATTAGCCCTTTCTGAGTTTGATAAATGAGGCATCGGGTCTCCATCCAGTTACAGATGTGGAACTTTTCTGGTTTGTTAGCTTCCGTGTCGTTTCTCTGGTGAAATGGAAAAAACCCCTCGGTGAGAGAAACCGTCTCCCCTGGCTTGGGTTCAGGAAGCAGAGGACGCTTACGGCTGGGAGACTCAGCTTTTACTGTGTTGGTCGCACACCTAAATGACAACAGGCTCCTACTAAATGCAAATGTGACTGCACTGGTGCATATCTATGAAAAGAAAACCTCTAAACTCTTGGAAAACAAAAAGATGTATGCAAATTAGGCACTCATACTGTTTAGGCAGTTTTGTCCCTGTTTTTTCTACAACATTCACCACCACTGAGGGAAACAAAAAAAAAACAAACAAAAAAAAAAAACAATTACAGCAGCGAATGCACGCATATCTTACAGGCCTGATCTCCAGCTTCTCGTCTCCACGTCCAGCTCAGTGCGTCGCCCATCCCCGCGAGAAGGCCAGACTCTCACACTGAACGGGTCGAGTTGTGTTCGTTTAGGATGGGCAGCAGCTTCTGCTCCCTGTGCTCACACCGTCCTTCTGTCAAGCCCTGAAGGACATTCATCTTATGCTTTACACAGTTTCAATGACAGAAATCACAGCAGCTTGATTCTGACAATTTCACCAACATCAAATTACACTAACAGCTGCAAAGATTCAGCCACTAGCTTGTAGAGGAGCGTTGAGAGGGCGGGCGGCAGGCTGCAGGTGTTTGCAGTGTTCCTGGGAGCTTCCAGGGCACCGGGAATGGGTCGATCCTGCAGCAGTGTGTCCACCCGTGAAGTCCTTTGTTGGAGAGAGGTACGTTTGTGGCGCAGGCTGCACGCTGCGCTCAGATGTAGTACTCCTTCACGTTGTCCCTGACGGAGTTGTGGAGGTGCAGCTCAGTCCTGTAGTCTGTGTACGTGCTGTGTCTGTGCTCCTCTTTCATGCCGCTGCTCCTCTTCGCCCGCCGCTGCTGATACAGGAGGCGGCTTATCACAGCCAGAGCACACACGGCAATGAAGACGACCGCTGTGACCACACCTGAGAACACAGCGGGGAGGGAGCATTAGAGGATGATGACAGGAGGTTGAAAGTCATGCCTGGAGGCAGGAAGACTTTCAGCTTCCAGAACAAAAAACATCCAGCGCTCAGAACACAGACAGTCGCAGCATTCCCACATTCCCACGTTCACCACCGAACACAGTGAATCATTCATAGAGGAGCCGCCTGGAACCCTAAAGCCGTGGCGGCTTATCAACACCTTTGTTTTCTGTTTCATCTCTTTCCAGATCCTATAAAACAGACTCAGATATGTGGCGTTCTGTGTGTAGGTTCTGTTTTAGATGAAATGCCAATGAAGGGAAGTCTGATGATCGGGGTTTTTGCTCTGCTGGAAATGCTTGGACATTTTTTTTTTTCTCTTTGAAACTCAAAGGCTGTTTAAACAAAACAAAGCGGACTCCATATATCAAAGGGAGTTTTGGTCTTTTCAGTGGTGGAGATATGGATTAAGAGCCATGTAGTCTGTGACCTGCAGCCGTCTGGTCCTGAGCCAGAGGAAACCTCTCAGAACAGATCTACCAATAGACGTAAGCATTTCATCTTTTTTTTTTTAAATCGATGTAAATAACAAAGTTATATAAACTCCAGACAGTCTGTATTTTAGTATAAACAGAGCAAGTCTTTCAATTGATTTGATTTCAGGAAGTGTCACATTTTAGATATTTTACCTGAAAGGCTTGAACTGTTCTAGATCAGATCTGGGTCACATCTGGCTCCTTCGACGTCCTGCATAATGAACCGAGTTTCACTTCTACATGTAAACCAGAACCTGCTGGTTTTTTCTGGAGACGTCTGCTTTCATTCAGAATGCAACCAATGCTGTCTCTCTACGGCAGCAACGTTAGCATCCTTATGCCTTCGCTGTTGGCTTTTCAGGCTAAAAGTGACTGATGAGGAGTGTGATTTTTTTTTTTTTAATGGAAACTAGCTCTGTAAAAGCTAATATTCTGAAGCTAATATTCTGAAGCTAATGTCCTGAAGCTTCACCAGGTCACTTAGGCCAGTTAGCAAAACAAATGTTTATTTTTAAATGTGAAGCTTTGGGTCTTTATACTCCATAGAAATACAGGGCAGCAGCTTTAAGCCCACAGATTTACAGAAACAGCAAAAAACCCAAAAAACATCAATTATTGATTTCTCTGTAGAGGGTGAACCAGAGTACAAATGTTCTACATGGCGCTTAATCTCTGCATAATCCAGAGTTATCAAAATTAACTTTTACATTTTAACAGATCTGAAGTTGTCGTTATGAATGGACAGCACTAATGTGACAGAACATAAATCTACAGTAACAATGTAGGTCAACGTCCCAAAGAAGGCATTCAGAATAAATGAACGCATGAATGAGCGAGTGAGTGCATGAATACAGCATATTTTCATTTGTATATTTACTTTTTGATGTCAACGATAGAGCTTGGATTTAAAAAAAACAACTATTTCTACGTCTTCTATGTTTTGTGGGGATGATTCACTGTGGTTCAGTTTGAACAAAAGGACTCAGCCGTTCCCAGCCTGCTGTGTTTTATCCGCCAGAAATGAAAGTGTCCAGTTATCTTTCTCTTTTTTTTTTTTTTTACAAGGATCGCTGATCGGATATGGACCGACATGTTTTTCACGCATCGCTGATCAAATTATTGTTGATTCTGAAAGTATTCACATCCTGTAAATACTGCGTTTCTTTTTTTTATTTTTTTGCTGTGATTTCACTTTAGATTTAGAGAAACAAACAGAGACGATTTTAGAGGTTAGCACTGAAGTCTGCTGCTGCATGGAGCTCTGAAGATTATTTAAGGGGGGCAGGCAATCCAAACCCAGCCACACTGTAGGTCTGAATAGTTTTTTTCCAGTTTCTATTTAATTTCATTCTAAACATGTAAATAACTCAGAAAACCGATGAAGTTCGCGATACATTGTGAATCTGATTCTTTTTGAGCTAACAGGGGAAAAAGAGCAACTTAATGTTCACATGTCACACATTCGGCAACACCGCCTGTTAGCAGGTTGAGACAATCGAGCGTCAGACCCAGCAGGCGCCTGAAATAAAATACAACCTCATACTAAACCTCCTCAAATTAATTCTGCCTTTACCTCATCCTCTGTTTAAAGGGAACTTTTAGAAATGAGTGAGAAACATTGTTTTTGTCTTTCTGGGCAAGGTCACTGAGCAGGTTAGTCTCACTTTCATGTCTTTTTGATAAACATGAGGCAGATCTGTAATATGGACTCACAGTTTGTTGCCTGGAAACTGGGCTCAAGAAACACTGTGTGAAAGAGGAAATGATCATTTTCTCAGCTCTAATTTGGATGTTTTTCTTTGTACTTCAATGTCTTCACACTCATCTAATGTACAGGCGTTCTGGCTCTTACCAGCTTCACGTATATTCCTAACTTAAACAGGTAGAGCTGACTTGATTTAACCTTTTTCTCAGCTGATAATTGTGAAATCAGTTCCCATTTAATAAGCAAACAAACACTGTGGCACTGCGACCTTCACCCTCTTGTTTGTGAAATTTAATTCGGTCTCTGCAAAAGGAGTAAAGTGAAGAAAAGTAAGTGGAAATAAAGACCAGAAAAAAAAAATGAAGCCAAAGTTTTGGAGTCAGGTGTCCACTTCAACCTTCTCCATCTTTAATTTAAGACAAGCACGCCTCTTAAAGATGATGCTTCCTTTTAGTGCTTCTGGAGGCGCAGCAGTAAAATGTAGCTTTAAAGCAGCTCACCGTCTGCTGAGAAGCAGAAAACTGATATGCAGGAATCCTTACAAAGGGCACTGATGAACAGGGGAGAAAAGCTTCCTTTGTCTTCGCCAAAGCAATTTTCCCTGCGCTTGTCTGAAAAGGTTATAAGGCCAAGGAGAAATGAGAGAGGCATCCTTAAGCTCTCTGCAGAGCAACAAGAATTCCACCACGTTAAGCTCCTCAGTTAATCTACGGCTATTACAGTGATTAACTGGGCTTGTATGTTTTTACACCAACTAATAAAAAAAAAAAAAGATTTCATGCAGAATATTTTTTCAGCTATTATGATTACTAGTTGCAAATTTTGAACACCTGCTGCATAGTTTTGATCATATTAGGCTCTTACACCAATGATCTTCTGCCATATTTACTAAAATGCTTTCTAATTAGTACAACTGAGTGCTGCTGTTTAACATAAAGGGTACGACCAAACGGACTCCCTTAAAGAACCGTCTTCTTTCTTTGAAAAAGGAATCTTTGAAGCACTTGTCGTTTGTCTGTTGAAGAATCAGACGGCTCCTTTCACCGACTACTTCAGTTTTGTCAGTTCCTTCGGTTAGGAAAGTGTGCTGCACAGAAATTCCCTTCTGGCTACGGATTCCATTACCCCTCTTGGGTAACACTTTGTTTGAAGGGGTGTGCATAAGACTGACGTGACACTGTCATGAACATGAAGAAGTCTTTATGAATGTTTGTGACAGTTGTTATGAAGTGTCGTTCGGTAAATAATGACACTTTTAATGCAAAGTTGCTCTAAAAGTCCATTAAAAGTACCAACTTTGCATAATTTTGTAAATTATGATAATTTAATGCAAAGTTGGCGTTTTTAAAGGACTTTCAATGCAACTTTGAGAGCAACTTTGCATTAAAAGTGTCATTATTTACCGAATGACACTTCATGACAACAGTCATAAACATTCATAAAGACTCCATGTTAATGACAGATGTTATGTCATATTTATGACAGTGTCATGACAGTGTTATGCACAACCCTTCAAATAAAGTGTTACCCCCTCTTGTTTGAAAATGTTCTGTAACTCATGTAACTTGTGAGAGTTTGTGCATCATAAAAATTACAATTTATGATAATTTCAGTCTCTATGCCAGTTTTTAAAAAAACAACAAACAAACAAACTACAAAATAAAAACTGCAAAAGTAATTCATCATACAGTTTCTACGGTTTAAGGAGAAGATGGATAAAGAGTCAGGGGGACTGGGAGACTTTTCCAGTTGTCTATTTGTCCCAACAGACAATGTGCCTGTCAGCTGGCTGAAACAAGACTAACACACGTTTACACTGTTGACAACAACGGAGTGGTCAAAGAGGACAGACCACGGAGTGGTCCGCTTGGCCTCCACTCCAGAACTCAATCCTACGGTACATCTGTGTGTTTTGAAGTTAAACTCAGTGTCGCAGTTAAACCTGCTGCTTACAAACCACATATCTTCAATCAGGACTTCGATGTTTCATTACTTTTCCAAAAGTTAGATATGTAAAGAAAGTGCTTGAAACTATCTTCACCTGTTAGATGGGTGATGTCACTGTCTCTGTTCAGTTTATTTGTTTTTTTGTTTGTTTGTTTTTGTCCAGACTGATGTCATTGAAGTAAAGGTCAGCTGTGTCACTGATGTGCTGCACTGTGACTCTGAAAAATCAGAGCTGTCCTTGCTGCGCTGGGCTGCAGACACACACACACACACACACACACCTCAACTTGTTTGTGGCTGTTCTGTTGTTGTGTTTGTGACCTCGGTGACCTCAGTCATCAGCCATGTTTTTTTCCAGATCTCCCTCCTGAGTTGATGAGGTTAGGATGTCAACAAGTTTAAGGAGCCTCCTTTAGCTTGTGTGTGTTTGCATTTATTTCCAAGGCAATGAGACAGACCTCTCAAGGCCAGTGGTCTGGGTCAAACAGCAGCTATTGATCTGAGTTCATTAGGTGTGTTAGTACACCACCGTGTTAAAACCACTGTGTTTTTAAGGATGTGCACCAAAGAAAGCAGCTGTAAACATCTTGCCTGTGAGATGAATGTTGACGTTCACCAGTCTGATGCTTTCACTTTGACTTGTTGCAGTCATTCATAAATGCAACCAAACCAATCAGGTGGATTTTTTCCTGTGGAGCGTAACTCTAAAATATTATCATTCAGTATCTTAGGTATAACCTATGAAAGATATTTGGAAAAAATGCGATGGAAAGCAGAAATATCTTGGAGCAACGCCACTTGACACACTATTGGCTGACGTTTGCAAAGCAGCCAATCGAGGATTGGCCCATTCATTTCCCTTGCTGCTGATTTGCTGTACTCTAAACAGCAAGGATAAGGCAGGCTGTGGACATTAGGTTCTGTGGTGGAGCCAATATGGCTTCCACTGGGTGTCCTAATGGATGTGAAGGTATATTTGATGTTTGAACGAATAAAATGGGCAATAATAATCTTTTTGAGGGAGGTCTCAAGTATTTGGAGATTTCAGCCATTCAGTTATGCTTGTGGTCCCCAATGAATACGTTCACATACAAACTGTATTCATGCTGTGCTGCAGACTGCCAAGTCATTACTAAGTGGATACATCAGTGAGCTAAAGATGAGAGCGGGATTATCTAAATATTAAAATTACATCTGAACAGTAAAGTTGGACTAATGTTTGTGGATGCTGTAAAGAAGTCTGGAAAAAAAAAACCTACTATTTTCCTGCTGCTTGTCTTTGTGTTCAGCCTAACCGACTGTTCTGTAGCGTTAAAGTGAATTCAATCTTCCTGTTGAACTCCTGGCAGATGACAAACTGTGGCTTTCATCTAAACCAAACAAGTTTCGTCTGAGGGCGGCAGATGCCAAGACAAAGTTCAGCTTGTGTTTGTTTTGAATACTTCAGTGATGATAGCGTTTGACAACGCGGCTTTTTTTAGGCTCCTGTTCATTAGCTCAGAGACTGTGGTTACATTTATATCTACGGTAACTTTTTTTTTTTTTCTGATTGCTTTCTACTGTTAAAATCTGAGGAGAGCTCTTTTTTTTTATTGCCTAATCACAAAGCAGACATTACGCCACGAAACAAAACACGCTAAGCAGCCGGATTGAAAATGAGCTGGAGCGGAGTTATCAGGAGACGAGACAGGAACATTAAGACTGTGGAAAAATGAGGAGAATAACAAACAAACAGCTGGGGCTCATTTTCAATTAACCACAAGAAGAAAAGCTGCAGAAAGGAGGGAAAACAGACCTGCTATTACAGCCAAATCCTTCTGGGCGTTGCTGTCGTGCTGGTCCTTATCTTCATTTGCAGCTTGATCTGAAGAAGCATGAATGAGGAACAGATTCATTAATTATTGCCATAAAGACAGATGAGGGAGTGAGGATGTCAGGAATCCTAGTGTAGAGTTCCATTTATTGTCCTAATTTCTGTTTAGTCATGTTTGACAAAGACATTGTTTTAGGTTTAGAGTGAGTAAAGCTGCCTTTTGCATATTTTCCAGAACATTTGCCTTGACACTAGAGCCATTAAAGCACGTAGGCATACACGCCACTATCTGGGAAAAAATAAATTATCCGTTTGCTTTCCCAAATAAATGTCATTTTCTAGCTAAATATCCAGGCTAACTTGTAGGCTCGCATTTATGTTTTCCATCCTTTCACACCCTGGTGATGATGCGATTAGGCTTTCCTTCCCCCCCGTTTCACATAAAATGCTGATTGGATATTTTAAATGAAAGAACTACAAGTACAAACTGCTTGAAATATTTTACTCTTAGTTTGTGGGTGTTAGGCAAATTCTACTGTACCGATGACGACCTGTGCTGCTAGCAAAGCAAAGAAAAGGATAAAACACAATTATTATCGCCACTAATCTTTGACCCTTTGTAGGTATTACTGTTTCTCAAAGTCACTAATGAAGCTGTTTGGCCGTTCTGGGTTTTGTTATGACTCGTTGAATACAGAGCAAAATTAGATCATATTCACAAATGTACAGTGAAACAAAAATTATTTCAGTACATTTGAAAACTGTTTTTTTTGCAACAGACAGCTTCCTCGGTGCATACTGCCAGATTTCCAATGGCAACATTTTATCATATGACAGTTTTGTCAAAAAAAAATACACATTAGAATGTACTAACAATTAATGTAACAATCTTAAAGGAAATGTTCTAATTTTTAAAAGTATCTAATTATTTATACTACCACAAACCAGGACCGTTGCCATGGTTACTGGGACATGTGGTGGCGGACGGTGACAGGGCCGACCAGCAGCTGTGCTCTATTTCCCGAAAATTGGGCTTTATAAAGGAAAGCTGTGCAGGTATGTGCGTACACACAGCTTTATACATCTACATTTTTTTTTTTTGTGTGTGATTCTCTTTTCTAAGTTTGTTGAAAGCTTTTATAAAAGCGTACGCATAAAAAGAGAACATGCAAGTAGAGAGACCTCCACTGTGCAGCCAATCTGTGAAGTTAAGCTACTTTAATCACAGAGTACGTTAGTACACAAATTCTTAGTGTTAACGTTTTTTTTATACTCATTTAGACCACAGGGTGTTGAAGCTCATAAAGATTTCTGATTGTTGACAGTCAGAAGAGAATATCCTCTCCCAGCTAGATTTACTGCTTCTAATTTGTTTTTTTTATAAACTTTGTCTCATACGGTTATATTTGTGTTATTGATATTTATTACCTCAGATGGAGTAGCTTGTCAACGGATTAGCAATTTCCCCTCGGGGATCAATAAAGTATATTCTAGTCTATTCTATTCTAATCTCTCAAACCATTCACAAAGCAGTGGAGTTTCATGGATTCTTACGGGTAAATGCACAAATTACACTCTCTCGCCGTTACGTGAAGTACGAACTGCTGACATGAGAAAAAGCTTTCTTTATATTTATGTCAGATCTGGAGTTCTGAACAACAGAACCTCCCCATTGGTCCAGACTTATCTTTGTCCTGTCAGATTAGAGCAAAGGACACTTCAGGACACTAAGGTTGCATCATGATGAGCTCTCACCACGGTGAGGGTGTATCCTTCCTCTGACCCGGTAGCTGCTGCTGGAGGCAGGTACCAGCGAGTTAACAAGTCTGGATTTGACAGTTACCAGGACAACAGCGCTTGCCTGGCTGCACGATTTTAATAGTAAAGTTTGGTGCTCTGGGGGGGGATTATGGTGTGTGGTGGTTTTTTTTTCAGGAGCTGTGTTTGACTCTGTTAAGTGTCAGGGCGATGAACTCTTAACGCTTCAGCGTACCAGAGCATTTTACCTTTGTGGAATAGTTTAGGAACCCTCCTGTTCTAACTTGGCTGCGAGCGAGAGCACAGAGCAAGTTCTATAAAGAGAAAGATGGTTGAGCTGGGAGCGGAAGAACTGGACTGACCTCAACCTGAAAGCTTTGGATGTGAAGACTTTGAGACGGGCCTCGTCGTTCAGACGTCACCATCTGACCTCAACATGCTCCTTTGGGGAACCGCTCAGAAATATCCTACACACACTCCTAAACCCTGCAGAGGTCCTTGCCAGCACAGTGAGAGTGAAAGGGCGAGCTGATGTTATATTAAACCCTAAAGATTAAACATGTGATGTCACTGTTAATATGTGGGTTAGATGTCAGATGAGCAATACTATTGGGAACACAGTGTTATGTGTATGAGCAGGATTTCTGTAAACTTGTGAATAGGTGCTTAATAAATGGACTTAATTGAAATGATTCCCATGACGACGTATCTGAAATGTCAGGAATGTTTAGATGCTCTTGTTTCCTGAAAAAAATGTCCTTGTCATTTTTATAAAAAAATGAAAGGAGTGTAAAAATGTGTCCACGCTCTGCATAGACACGCGCTCATGCCTTTTGTTCAACTGCTTTGGATGGAATTGCATTGCTTGAAATTTCTCAGTAGCATAAAGAGCTAATTTATAAAGGGCCCTCCACGTTTTCTATCGACACACAAGCCCTCCGGAGGAGGAGGTGACATGCAAGTTTATCTCTTGAATGGAGGGAAACAAAATGTTGTCAGCAGGAGACGGTGTCACCTTAAAACAAGGACGATCCGTCTGAGCCGTTGAGGTTTATTGTGTCATTAATTGATGACAAGATAAATGTGCACCAGAGGGGAAAAAAAAAAAAAAAAAACATCTGCAAACACCTGCTGGCTGATGGGCAGCCTGGAAGGCATCATATTCAGCTGCTTCACTGACTTTATGCCATCGTTTAAGGACTGCATAGCACTGAAACAACCTCACTCTGTTTGCCGTAACGTACACAGGCTTAGTGCACGAGCTCAACTTCAGTTTGTCTACGCGATTTCCACTTTGTGCAGACCACACTTGCCTGTGTTTGAGTTTTACCTTGCAGAACGTGTGAGGTGGACTCTGCCAAAGCTCCACAATTTGACTGGACCAAAGGGCCGCGGATGGTGATGAGGGAGCTGCCCCGATTGGTCAGCGCTGCCTTGAGCGGAGCGACGTGGTTGAACTGCACGGAGGAGAGGCAGCCGACGAAACCTTTGGAAGCAGCTTTCACCACCTCTTCACCAAAGCTGTCCATCCCTGCAGAGGCACGGGTGAGAGGAGAAAAGGCGCGCTGCCGTACGACTCATTTCTGATTGCAATACTATCAGCAATGACAAAGCAACGGTGACAGGAAATGATGAATGGTTGCAACACAAGTAGCACGGTGTGCGGTTTCTCGGCACTTCTCCTTAGATTGGACAACTTACTGATGACTTTGCCCAGCGTCAAGGATCTGATTAAGATCAGCTCTGCATCAGATGACAGTGTGTACTTTCGGTGGATGTCCTGGTCGATCTGGTTGAGTGGAGAGAAATCAAATAACAAGGCAATTACACGAAATGTAAACCGAGCTAACGGCTGCAGAATCAGCAGCTCACTGTAATATTTTATAGATTGATATTTGTGTTCTCTGCAGCTTCACATAAAACCTTCTCTGCCCACGGCTGAGTGATTTTGACCTCTCTTCTCTGCTCTGCCGTGCTGACTCAGATGCAATACTTAACACAATGACGTGGATTGAAACACTGCAGGATTCTCTGTCCACTGCCAGAGAAAACGGGTTTTAACACGTTTTCACTGCAGCTGATGAAGTTGTTGGAGGGCTGCAGAGCTTAGTCGCTTCTAATTCTTCTAATAACTGTGTGTGAGTGATAAGTGATCGCTTATTTATCCTTCTGATCCAAAATGTAGGAGGGAAGTGCAGATCAGCTCTCCAGCACCATATCATAGGAATTAGCCAGTGAGCAGCAACTCGGCTCTGTAGAGCAAATAAATCAGATAGGAACCAACAGAGCTTCAGACAGCGAGAGTGGAATTCACCAGTGTTTGAGGAGGCTTCATCTGCATGAAGCTAGACAGCCATTGGAGGAGCTAAAGAACTACGTAGCTGTCGGAAAACAACGTCAAATCTATCAGCAATGATTTATTCATAATTTTATTCAAATGTTTTGCAGTTCTAAGCTTGATAGGATCTATAAAAAAAAAAGTGTTCAGCCAACAAGCCTGTGATGGTTCATTATTCTCCTGATATCCTGTCTGGATTCTGTCAGGTTTTGATTTAAAGTGTAAACTTCTGCATTTGGGGAAATTGATGAGAACGATGTAAAAGTTCACCGACACGCCACTACGACAGCAGAGGACTCTGGGGATGTTAAAATTAGCAGTCCACTTACCAGCCAGCCATGATGGACATGCTGGTCTGAATGTGACACGTAATGGCTTTTAGCAAGATTTGGGTCTTGTTCAGATCCTTCTGTGAGTCTTTTAGTTTAACCCCTTAACATTCACCTCAAAAACACTTTCATGTTGTCCAGTGGTCCACGAGGACACACCGGTGTCATCATGACGGTCCAGGGGTGAAAGTGTGAAGGTTTCAGTGTTGGACCTTCTGTCTCAGTGGCATGTTCAGAGCGTAACTCTCACCTCTCCCCTGATGACTGACTCCAGGAGATTTGGATTTTGACTGGTCCATTTTAACACCTGAACGAATCTTCAGTGTGACATATGATCTCAGAATGTGCTTATTGGTGAAATGCAAACATGGCTCCTTATAGCCTTCTATTAAGTTATCCTATTAGATTCTCTCACCAGAGTCTTTTCTCTGTGAGTCACCATGCTCACCTGTCAGTTTAGGCGTCCATGAATGTCTCATTAGGTTTAAAATATCGCGTCAAACTCTGGAGGATTAAACAGTGAACTATAAAGAGATTGGAAATGAATCCACCCCCGCTTTAAACTTCTCCACAAACCTAAACTAAATGTTTATGGGTGTGGATGCGTTAGCAAGGAAACAATTAAAAGCTTTAAAGATATTTTACGTGGTTTAAACTGATTAAGATGTTGTAAGATGTTAGAACTTAAAATCATTTCATCACAGATCTCTTTGTTTGACTGGTTCAATTTTTTTTAAATTTTTTTTTTATTTTTTTTCTGTTTTTTGTTTTTTTATAAAATTCTATCAGCAAAGTAAAACGCATAAGGAAAATGTCAGACAGTGTTTCTACATTTGGTATTCTTACAACATCTGGGCATCAGGCCACTAAAACCACTTAGCAAAGGTCACAGGAAAATGTGGTTACAAAGCAACATGACACCCACTGGAAACCTTTAGCTGACCTTCAGTGGCTTATCTTGTCATCCGGCTGCAGAGTGCTTGTCTTGGGGTTGGTGGTAAAACAATCTTGATAATTGCTATGAAGAAAATTCCTTCGACAATCGATGATAAGCTGATGAATGAATAATTTAGGACAAATGCATCTGCGCTGTCTGGGTCAGTCATGTCGTGAGGAGTTAGCAGGAAGGTTACAGCTAAACACGGCGCAAACGCGCCTAAAGAAAAACTCGTGATAAAGCGTTATGCTCGGGCGGATGACGAGAGCTTGTGGTGAGTTTAAATCCAACTTGGACTCATTCTGTCTATCTTTGGAAAGCGTGTCTGATGAGAGATACTTTCATACCACACTGAGCTGCAGGACTGTGTGTGTTCAGGTAAGCTAATGAGTGAACTTCAGTCCCCAGGAGCTTATTTTTGTTTCCCTTGTGCAAAGCTAATATTAGGTGCACACTTTCCACAACATGTGAAATGGATAAAAAAAAAAGACTGAAGTTTAAACAGAATAGGATTTATTGTTCTATTAAAATAATAAGTTCAGAGGGGAAATTCGATAAATATTAGTAAATACAAATATAATCATAGTGAAAATGTATTTGCCATTTTTAAAATATTGTTTACATAGATAAGTGTAATATTGTAAGAAATTTAAATGTGACCTAAATATAAAATAAGTATGTTAAAAAGTAAAATCAATCTATAAATGAGTAAACTTATATTTAAAGACACTCAGGAATTGTCCGAGTTCAGATTTATTAGGAACAACTTGATTCTGTAGTCAGCCAGGTTATATTTAGATCCAATCATTACGTCGCACATGTCATATATCATAAAAACACGTTAAAACTCAGCTTCTGTGAAACAACGAATAGACAAATGTAGATGATATTATTGATGTCATGATTATTGGTTTGAAAACATGTCGTTTTCCTCTCCTTTACGTTTTACACTAGGAAGGAGACCAGAGAGTGAAACGCTGCAGGCGCCACAGCGGACAGTCAGAGCATTTAGGAAAGGAGTTTTGTTTTTAGGGTCTCAGACCTGGAATTTAAAATCTACATACTCCAAACTTTCATTTCTTTTTGCAAACATCTCCAAAAACTGTTTCTGGAAAATCTAAATGGATTATTTTTAATCATATATTACAGCCATATTATTGATATTGTTCTATTTGTAGCGTCTTTGCATATTGTTGACCCACCCGACTGGCTATGTCCTCTGGTTAAATAAGTTAATGCTCATTTCTGTGGATTGTCCCGTAAAAACAAAGCAAGAACTCGGTCTGTCGCAGTAAGCAATGACCCAATTAATCACATGATGAATTAAATGGTAATTGACCTGAATCGTATAGCACTTTATCAAGTCCAAAGGACCATAAAGCACTTTACACTACATTCAGTAATTCACCACTCACACACACCTTCAGCTACTGGATAGTAGCTACAGTCTGACAGAGGCAAGGCTGCCATGCACCAGCGCCACCTGTTGGGCTCTCTGACCACCACCAGCAGAAGAGGAGAGTGAAGTGTGTCGCCCAAGGACACGGCAGAGGTGGACAGAGAGGGGAATCGAACCAGCAAATATTGGTCTTAACCAGCCCTTTTTTGAAGGACAATTTTGTTTGCAGAAACTTCTTTATTTTATATATATATTTGTTGTTTCTGCTGTTTGGTTTATTTATTTTTGGCTATTTAAAATGTCTCCCAGTTCCAGTGTTAGATGTTCATAAAAATGTAAAAGTTATTGATCTTTTGAGAATGTATTCTTGCACTGTTATGCCATTACCATTATATTACTTGAAGAGGCTATTATTTATTGCAATTACTTCTGGGCCAGTTTATTTCACAGCAAAAGTTGCTATGGTGACAGACCTACCAACAACGGCGGAAGAAGCTTAAACTGAGCACTCTGTTTAAGTTGCTTCAGCCCCACATACTGCACTTATTTTCTTTTTCTTTTTTATTCTTTCACTGTAAGCTTGTAAGCTACTGTACAACTTTGACCTTGCAGGCCTATGCAGAATCACTTGAGTCACTTTTGGACTCTGTGTTGCTTCTCATTCAGCAGACGGTAACCAAAAACATTCTTAGTGAGTCTTGAAGTCCAGCTACTCCTGGATATCATCGGGAAATCTCTTAGCAATCAGCACGGAGAGGACAATTATCCTTTCTCCATTAGGTTATCGATGTATGAGGCTGAAGAAGAGTCAGTGAGTTGAATTCATGAATGCCACTTATTAATGCCAAAATGCAGCTGATCCATTGTTCATGCTGTCCTCATGGGCTAGCAGAGCAAAATGGCATCAAACAGCAGTTTGCAATTCTCTTTGTTAGCCTCTATCTAAGCTACGTCCTAAAGAGGGCGCTCCCTAGTGTGTCATTTCCTGCTTTCCGCGCGACTGCTATGTGAGTGCATGCATGTATATATGAGCATGCAAACAGCTAAAAGACTTAGAGGAAAACACATAATTCTTTATTCTCAACAAAGGCAATAACTTAGGTGCTGTTGAGAGG
Organism: Poecilia formosa; assembly: GCF_000485575.1. NCBI lineage: Eukaryota > Metazoa > Chordata > Actinopteri > Cyprinodontiformes > Poeciliidae > Poecilia > Poecilia formosa. Next base: position 202,908 of record NW_006800484.1, on the reverse strand, counting down.
ACTCTAGCCGTTCATTTACCACCTTAGTCCTGTTTGGCGTTGTGGGAATCGGTTTCAAATGAACAAATTTCTCACATTCTTGTCCAAATCAAAAATTCCTGCAAGTTTTCCTAACCCTTTAAAGGCTTTTCTTTAAGCGGCGGCAGCTCATTCCTACTTGTGCTTTTTACAGATGCTTTGCGTTGTTGTGAAGAGGTGATGTTTTTTTTTAAAGCATGAGGTGACTGAGAGAAAGATTGGGGACAGAATGAGGAGTTGCATCTCCTGCGGGAATACATTTGCGAAAACATCCGCGAATGCGGAGTTATTTAGCCAACGCACCCCACTGGAGGACACCAGCTGTGAGGAACAAGGCAACCAGACTATTCATCCTGTAAAGCCAATCTGGGACCATTCATCGAGTGGGCAACCTGTGGCGTGGGAGCAAAGTTAAATGTGAAACTTTCTTGAGTGTCCTGGAGTGCAAGAATGACTGTAGTAAAACATTAAGACTTAAAAGCCACATGACTTAAACTCCATTTGTGTTTCCTTTGTAAAGTTACAATAGTTTGGTGAAGTACTTCTCAAAGAATATTCTGCCTTGAATCAAAATTTTGGATTTTTCTTTCTGTGTTGTGTGATTATGGTCCCATGTGATTTTTACAACATTTAAAAGGCCAGTATTATGTATTTTCCAGGCACATAGTGCCCTTTTTTTTAGCTTCAGTTGTTATAAAAATGCAGTATATATCAAACAGGATTTAAAAAAATAATTATTTTGCAATTTAACACCTTGAAATTGGGTCCCTGTCTCTTTAAGAGGTTTTACACACTCCTTCTATAGCACATAATCACAACAATATCCCAACATTATTCTGTGTACAACTGTTCTTAGGACCATGGGACTGAGAAGTAGTTAACACGACAAGCTCAGCAGACTTGCAGTTCCACCAGGTGTTTGGTAATCGCTGCTGCCACTAGTCTGGAGGAGCTGAACGGGGGAGTCGTGGGGTAGTGGTGCTCTGTGGGGCAGAAGCTTGACTGGAGACTTCAGTTAGGAGAAGCTTTGGATAATTAGGCAACACATTGTATCGGCAAGTGTTTAGACACCTCTGAATGGTTGCCATGGAGAATTAAAGGATTCTCGAACATGCATGAAAAAATCAAGGGAACACTGCCCAGTAAGTTTTTGATAGTTTTTGATAGTGAAACTCTCAACAAAGTCGATTTTTACAAAATACTGCTCTTTTAAAACAGTTTTTTCCAGGCACCACATGAGTCAGCGGTGGAGCAGCAGCACCACAGGCCGAGGGCATACGTTCTCAAAACGCAGTAACAAAGGCCGTTTGCTTCCCCTTCTTTGTTCACATTTCTTCATGTCAAACTGTCGTTAAATAAAGGCCAATAGTATTTTCCCACTTATCTTAGTGGGAAAACTTATTAAAGTTCTGGAGAGTGTGTATCCCATAATGCCTTACATAACTAACACAGCATAAAAAAAAACTACAAAAAAAACACCATACCTGAAGTCAAACATGTTGAGGGCAGTGTGACGGTCTGGCTGAATTAACTAATTCCCCAAAGAAGAGTTATATTAAATTTCTCCACAGTGACATAAAACATTCACTTCTGGCTACCTCATAGTTGAAGATCACAGCAATGCAATCAGTTTTTTTTTTTTTTTTTCTCAATAATTTGTGACGTCGTAATTTGAAACTGCTTTTGTAGTTAGGTTTATCTTTGTGCGATATTAAAATGCGTTTGATGATCTGAAACATTTACGTGTGACAAGCAGAGTTAATGTGTTAATTTAAGTTCGGGAGCTGGGCCATGCCCAAACTGCACCTCTAATTTTCCAGGCAGCCTATTAATACTCTGCTCACCCACTCATCTCAGTCTGTTACGTTTCATCAACACCGACCTGCCTCACCCTTTGTCTCTTTCATTTCATCCATCTTCATTCATAAAAAAACAATTGCTTTGCTACCTTTTTTTTTTTGCCGCAGGTTTCGTCTGGGGAGGTCCTATACAGGCTCGGGAAAATAAGAGGAACCATTTCCCAAAGACCAGACCCCCACGCAGAGTCTTCACCTCCCAAGAACCTCCATCATTCTCCCCAGACAACCAGATCAACATCATTCCTCCCTTCATCCATACATCAGTACATCTTTAAACATACGTCTTTGTGGCGTGGTGCTTTTGCCAGTGAAAACAGCAAAAAGAGAAGGAAGTGTTTGAGTGGGACACATCCTGTTCTGCAGCTCTGCAGTGTAACCACACAGATGCTCATTACTCACCTGCACATAGAGGTTTTTGCCAACTCTATGGATTCTGATTCGATGGAGACGCCCATCTGCCAGATTTTTGGGGGTAGGATTGAACACATCTGGACTTCTGTCTGTCTGAAGATGATACCAGATCTGAAGGCTTCCTAGACAGAAAACAAAAGAAAAAAAAAAAAAAAAAAAACGTGTATGAACACGTCTTTGCAGAAATCATTAGCACCTTGTGATAACTGACTTGTCATCTTACTCAGTGTGCTAACGGCAACGGGTTCTTTTGAACTTCAGAGAATTCGATTCTCAAACACTTCTTTCAAACAGGTTTGTTCCTCATTTGTCACCAAAATCAAACCCTTTGAGAAACAGGAAACAGGCATCTGCTGTTCGTTAACAAATACTTAGAAAAGGTACAGAACTTCCTCTCTGAAGTTCAGGATATTCTTAACCCTTTGAAGGACAAACGGGCAGGTTCAGCTAGAGTCTCATTAATTTAAATCAGTAAGAGCCATTTCTACAATATCTAATAACCAGATTTTTAGTGGCTTTGGAATTGAGGATTCACCATTCTGAAACAGCATTGGACGAACAGGAGGTTAGTCAGCAGCTTTGTCAACCCTCGCATCAGATTTATGGGCGTGGCAGAAACATGATTTAAAGGTTCCAGCTTGGGACTTTTGCACATAAAAACTAATTTCTTTTAAGCTTATCTGATAGCTTGTCATTCCATTTGTGAGATTGATTTTGTTATATCAAGGTTTCCCTTGGCGTCAAAGTCGACAGGTTGCAGAATGAAATATGAACCCATATTGATATGACCTTTGGCCTTATGTGCATTTGCAAAGTCTTTTGATTTGCCTTGCTTATAAAAGATGCTTTAAGAATGAACTTATTAGCTTTTTAAACTTACAGACTACATGTCCACAGAAAGTAATGACTCGTTCCCAAAACTCCTTAGCATGCACTGTAGTGTTATTATGAACTTATAGAGTTCGTAATAAGTTTGTGTTCCTTCAAGCAAAACATCAGATACTTTCCACCTGTTTTGAAGTCAACAAATATTTTTTCTCATAGCTTCTCACTTCAGAACTGAACAAGTCGATATGTGCTCAGTGTTTCTGGCTTTAACACACACACACACATACACACACACACACACACACACACACACACACAC
>NW_006800484.1:179050-199432 GCF_000485575.1 Poecilia formosa | reverse complement strand
CACACACACACACACACACACACACACAGCTGCTGCCAGATCAAAGAGTCAGAAAGCTATGCATTGTCAAGTGGAGCTGGGTCAATATTACAATTCCCAGAGTGTAAGTGAAGGGCTTTGTGTTGTGATTCATTTCAGATACTGAGAGTGCTCCACCAGATGAAGGTCACCGTGGATAAAGTGTCTTCTTGCCCTTCACTGTTTACGGAGGCCTGAGGGACACGGGTGTTCTGCTTTAACACACAAGAGTGGATTAGGAGGGTGGCTAAAAACTGCACAAAGGTGCTACATATGTCACTCAATATCATGCTGCCGAGTGTGGATACAGCTTAAACAGTGGCGGCTTAATGCTTCGAGGGCTGTCATGTGTCAGAAACAGAAAATGCTGGGACACTAGGCTGACAGCAAGTAACTAGCATCACAAATACAACAGCCCACCTCTGAAAAGTGCTGCACAGTGTGATAGCTCTGGTGAAGCACAGTGGAGTGTTTTTTTTTTTTCCCCACTCTCTTCCTATTTTTTTATTTTTTTTTTTGGTAAAGAATTTGAAGTCCATGAGAAATCCAATGAAGGAAGAGATGCAGAGGAGGAGAGAAAGCATAGAGGTCAAATCTTTTCATTTGCCTATAAACACAAACCTGCGGGGGAGACAGCAGCTTTGTTCCAACGCAGCAGATGGAAGATCAGCTTCCTGCTCTCTGCCGCTGGAGCGCCCGTGTCTCATCTGTCATCGGACTTTGTTTTACATAGCTTCACCTTTTATTACGAGATGAACATGTTTATATATGTACATATATATATGTGTGTGTGTGTGTGTGTGTGTGTGTGTGTGTGTTGAAAAGTTGTATTTGCTTCAGTTTATTGTTAGCAAGATGCCAGTCACATTTGTTACTTTAGAGTTGATTTCACTCTTCATACTTATCTGATGGGCCGCAGCCAGGCTGCAAGCAGCACTTGAGATTTCAAAACACGACACAGGAGATGGAACAGACAGAGAACTGAAGACACGTGATTTTAAAAACTGCATTTAAACGCAACCGGGCTGTTCATCTGGTCGTTTTGAAATCATCTGGGTCTTCTGCTATTTTCTGTCAGCCGTGACAGAACCCTTCGCGACCCCTTCTTGGAAAATTAAAACGTTTTTTGTGTCTTTGAACGTGGCGGGATCGTTCACATATCAACGCGGCACAAATGAATCCAGAGAGGCTTTTCAATCTGCCAACTCCCCTCCTCACCCACAGCTCCGTTTTCTCATCAAACATCTTTTCAGGCGCATGTAAACCACCTCCATTTTATTACAGCATGGGAATGTTTTTCTTTCAGTATTGACTTATTACATAAAGATTAGAATGGGTTCTGGGCTTCTGCATGTGCCCTTGAATGGGCTTCTGTTTGCTGATTATCCATTGTGTTAACTGAAGTTCAGCAGGATTACAGCTGGATCCTTCCACACTGAGTGGATTCTGTTTTCCCCACCATCTCCATCCGCCTCCAAGTGAACTCTCTGAGTGTTAAGTGGACCAATTCACAGTCAAAGAAGCCATCTCCAGTGTAATTATGCAAGATCATTTGGTTACCATGACGACGCGCGTGTCTCAGTTTGAGAGTGAAGGTATTTTTTTGTGATAAGTAACGAGTAAAAAAAAAAAAAAAAAAAAGATGTGTGTTCTGAGCAGCATGAAGAACACGACCTGCCCGACAGGCATTTCCAGATACAGCCGTATTATTTTAATAGTGCACCTTTTTTCCAGAAAGGTGCATCGTCAGGCTGTGGGTTGGTTAGGGCGAGCGTGATGACGGACCGGACGCGGATCCAGCTGTCACAGCAGGGCTGAACTCTCTGTCAGAAACACCTGCACAGTTTAATGGCATCAAACACAAAAGCTCTGCAGTCGCTCTGTTCGACCAAAGCATCGGCCCGTTTCAGTCGCTCATCACGGTCGGCTGCGCTGTGCTGGACTAGAGAGAAAATAGAGTTTCACGATGACGTTTGTAACTCACATCAGAGATGAACATTTTCTGGGGCCACTAGCAATCTTCTTGTAACTTCTTTCTGCCACTCCGCCTTATCAGAGATTTGCTTTTTTGAAAATATTCGTGTTAAATTGAAAGCATGCGTTTAAAAATGTATGAGCCGCGGACATAAGCATGTTTGATTAAACAGCTTTCCTTGTGGATCAAGAAGCCGAAGCAGAATCCCGAATTATGTGCAACCTGGAACAGAGAATCAGAGCACCGGGAGCAGCAAGGCTAACTGGAAATCCCAGCCATGCGGTGTGTACAGCTTGGACTTGGGATAATCTCTGTGAGGAAATTGTCTCGTTTCACACACACTTGCAGATATCCTCCTGATCTATGAATGTATACTTTCGCTTTTAAAGGGAAAAAAAAAAAAGTTTTTTTGGGAAAAAAAAAGGATTTCTAAAATGTTGCTTTCTGTTTCAACTAAATGTTTCTGACCATCAAACAAGAATTAAGGTTATACAAAGAAAATATTACTCAATAAAAAAAAAAAAAAGATTTTAATGTTAACTAATGCAAACTAACCGGTTCCTTTAGGAAAATTAATTGCCCTCCAAATCTTGTAACTGGTTATGCTAAAATTGGTGATAAATAAAATAAAATAAGCCATCAAGCACTTTGATAACCGGCAGCGGGTCTTTAACATCACTATGGACACATTTTGACCCACTTTCCTTTAAAGAATTAATTCATTTTATCTGGTAGAGGATTTCCTAGAATTACATGCCTACATCAGGCCAACCCACAGCGCGGATTTAAGTCCAGATTCTGATACATCTAATCCAAATCCAAATGAATGTTTTTTGACTCTTTCCTGGATCGACCTGTTTCAGATTAAGATCACAAACGACGGCTGCTGTCTGGTTCCCGTTGAACCAGACAGCAGAGTTCACGATGATGGTTCCATCATTACAGGAGGTCATTTAAAGAAGCAAAGCAGCCCCAGACCATCACTCCACCACCACCGTGTCTAACTGTTAGAACAGCAACAATTTTGTCTGTTGGTTTCACAACGGCTGCAACAAAACAAAGACCTTCCAAAAACTTTTCCAGACTAATAGATGCCAGTATCGTTTTAGTCTGTTATTACATTTTTTTTTTTTTTTGCATTTTGAAATAATGTATTGCTTTTGACGATCCTTTGGTCTTCTTCGTGTTGTCAGGCAAGATCTATTAAAATATTTGTACACAGATCAAGCAGTAATCAAGCCTGGTTGTTGTGGGACATGACTGTGATGATTTTCTATGATAAAATTCATAGTTGATTCATGATTTAAAGGGCCAGTATTATGTGTTTTCCAGGCCTGTTGTTCCGGTTGCTAACACAACCACGTAACTGGTTTTACAGATTCATAAGGCCACGTCCAACATGGCGGATTAGCAGTCGGGCAGCAGCGACGGGCCGTTTTTCTAAACTGCTCAAGTATCTAATGTGTCTGAGAGTGGCCCCGTTTGCGCTCCGCCAGGAACCGTTCTTTCACATCGAATGTCTCCTTAAAGCTGCAGCATAAAAAAAACAACATGTTTTTTAAGTTACACGTGTATTGAAGCTTTTGCTATGTCCTAACATGAGACAGATACTCTGTGAAAAACATTGAGCTCCTAAAATGACACCGGTCGGTCAGAAACAACCAATCAGAACCAGCACTAAGCAACGAGCTGTGCTCACAGACAGTTTTAATTTAGTAAATTAGGATTGTTTATTGCAATGCAACCTGCATTTGACTTTGAATGAATGCTTACTTTTTTTTTACTTGACATTATTTGACGTAGGCAGATCATGTAGTAGCAATTATAACTAAAGAGAAAACTTAACAGCCATTTGATCGGTATCAATGATCGGCAGTGGTCAGCCCTCATGGGTCATCGGTGTGCTTTTGATGAAGGAATAACATTATCATGTAAAGGTCAAAAAAGGCAATTTTATATAATACCGCCCCTTTAACAAACGGAGCAGGAGAGAGTTACATTTTTTACACAGGTCTAGAAATATGTAGGCAGCATTTTTAAATGAATTTATGAAGTCATTATTTGAAAATATCTTTTTGTACTCGGATAAGCATGTTTAAAAAAAACACAGTAAATACATCAGAGAAATGCGAGGAGCTAAATCCTGCTGCACATCTTTGAACATACGCAGCACTCCACTGTCTTTACCATTAACCCTTCAAAGTAATGCACTGACTGCATGAAGCTTTTTAAATGTCAAACAACCTGTTTATCTTTTCTCCCCTGTGATTACAGTATTTTATTTCACTCGGCTTGATTTGAAATGTCTGTGGTCAGAGAGCCGATGGTTTTTATGTGACGGCAGGAGATAAATGTTGGGCAGCTTTGCATCTGTCGATTTGTTTTCTCATCCGTGAGAGGCTGCAGTGCGCACAGGAGCAGGCCGCTGAAGATACATAAACACAGACACCACTCACTTCGGTAATTAAGAAATCAACGGAGAGCAGTGTAGATTACTCACTATTCATGTAGACGCCGCTTATGTCAGTCCCAACATAACAGCCAGTTAACATGGCAGTGATTCTGTCATTTCCTGACAACACTGCATCAGCACAGACTGTATCCCAGTTTCAATGAATAGACTCCTGCTTTCACATCATTCTCATGACGGAGCGTTGGCAATCAGCAGTGGTCTGTGTTGATTATGTGTTATTAGAGTAAAGTAAGGATGGATAAAGTGAGAAAAAAATGACAAGAGTTAGTAGGGAAGGATTAGGAGGAAAGCAGCAGCTATGGATCTGTGATTCTGATCCCCTACATGGACTTTTCTGGCTGTGGTCTAATGTTTGTCTGACCCACACCTCCCTGGTCGGATCCGGTATTCTTTGGATCTTTTGTTGGAATTAAGAAATCTGCAGCCGCCTTTGGCATCATTTTTCAATTGATTAACGGAAGACGTGACAGCTGATACCTTCCACTCTCCCTGAACTCATTAGACATTTACTGTAAGTACAGCGACATGGCAACCAGCGAACACAGTGTTTCGGCTCCACTTCCACTTGCTCAGATGTGTTAGTGTAACTGCTTTGCCTCCTGCAGCCTCTATTAAGACTTTAGATATTGACTAGAGAAGCAGATTTACTGCCCAATATCTACCAGTTAAGAAAATATAAAATATAGAGGGTGTAGAAATGTGTATACCATTTCTAAAATCACACTCTTCCGCTTGGTAGAAAAAAAAAAAATCAATCTTCTCTGAGAAAATATTCAGTGCACTTGACTTTTTCTGTTTCGTGTGGGAAGTTATCACTAAGTTAAGCTTTATCACTAAGCAACAGGACACAGGTAACTTTCTCTGCAGGGTCAAGGTTAAGGTCAATTTCTGAGTGCAACCAAAATGCAAAGTCTTCTCCCTGCATCAACAGAAACTCTTGAGCAGCGTTGAATGTTTACTCAATTAAGCAGCCCTCTGTGCAAGATTCAGGTGTGCAGAGCAGCTGATCCGTGTCAGCAAGCTGCCAAATGATTTCACTGTGGTGACGCTTATTGGGTTGCAATCTGTTGTGTCTGTGCACCGGCAACGCGCTCTGAGAAGTCACGCAGTTTTAATTCTCCTTCTCCCATATGACATCTGAGCTGATAGCTCACTCTGCCAGGTGTATTTATGTGTATATAAAGTGGGGAACCGAACTGAGTTTTATCAGAATCAGACAGGACAACCTGTTACTACCATCTCTGAACACGGCCAGATTGGTGAACACATGAAGTACTACTGACAGCATCCCAAGCACCTATATCACTCAGTAAGGACACACTAAATTATTTATTAAAGGAAATGCTAAAAGAACACCCTCTACGTTCTGAGACATGCCTTCCACAGGTCATGGGTGCTTCACCTAAAAAACAGACGGGTTTTATTCCATTGATATTAGTGCCACAAACGGCAACAGTCACTGCGGATTGCTGTTCACCACCCTGAAAAACTCAGTCTGGAGCAACCTTACTCTCCGGAATGATCCAAAAATTGGGCAAATAATTAAAAACAACACAGAGCGCTCACTAAATATTTCCTGTTTTTCATAAGATTGCTGTGGGTAAAAAACCCAGCAGGTTCTGCGAGACTCAGATCAGCTGAAGTTGTGCATTAAACATCCAAATCCAACAATCCCTTCTGGGGACTTTTTTGTGTTTTCAGAGAGATTACTTAGACGTGTCTGTATCATTCTGGATTATGAAGAAAAATAAAAAATGAAACATAAACACAAATATAGACATTGTCCAGACTTTATATCTGTAAGATGTAGCACTGCCAAACTTTCATTTTCACTTTTTCATACGCCATAATTCATTGCTATCGCTTATCTCAGATGTGAATTTGTTTACTTGTATCCATTCTTACCATTTCTGGCCAGGATGGTCGTAATGTACTGCTGAGTGAAGGTGCTGATGGTCAGCAGCATGGCCGGCCTCTGGGAGGTAACGAAGCTGAAGGCCATGTCCTCTCTGGCCCTGCTCTCTGCGAATGCGCTGGAAGCTTGAGAGCTTCTGTTCTGCATCACTGAGAAGGGCTCCTGGAAGGTGTAGGTCACTGAAGAATCTCTGTCAAAGGACACAGACACCTCTGCAGGGACACAGGGAGAAAAACCTCAGTGCAACGTTATTGTCAGCACAGAGTAAAAAAAAAAAAAAAAAAAAAGAAGTCTAGGTTCATTTGCACCTACAGTTAAAATAAAAGACAACAGGGCATTTAAATTGCATCAAAGGATAAATCAACAGACACAAAACAATGAATTTCTTGAAAGACATAGTGCTTTTAAAAACAAAGCACACAATGACTGGAGGGAATTTCACAATCTTAAAATATCCAACATTAGTGTCCATCGTGCGGAGCCTGGTTACATCCAAAAGAGTTGCTGTATTTCATGTCTCATCACTTGGGGCAATTTATCAGACGGATCTCTCTGCGGGCCCAGAAGCCTTTACACAGCTTCTTTCTCCCTCATCCAGTGCTACTTTCTGAGACCTACAAACAACTTTGATGTGTAAAATTGGCACAGTTCTCGAGCCTGTCCTCCCAGACAAGCATGGCACGTTAAAACAAGCCTTGAAAAGTAGAGCATGCAGGATCAGCCTTCCTTGTGTTGATGTTATATAACCGCTGTGATGGAGGGTTGAAAAATAGAGGAAACCCAAAGTTCACCTAAAACTTTACGATTCCACGCATACAAGAGTTTCTTCAAACAGATGATAATGAGGACTTCACCACAGAGCCATATCGTGCTGCACTAATATAAGCAGGTACTGCTGCAGAGTGGCTGATTTCTTTTTTTTTTTTTTTTTTTTGCTCAAGCATAAGATCAAATGCCGTCTTCAAATCCCGGTTTCTTTTCTCCAGAATAAAGGATGATGGGGGTGAGTAGGAGCGAGAGTACGGTGGTACACTCTGCTCACAGCTGTCTTTACATTGCTGCAACAACATATTTGCATTGGGAGTGGCTGAGTAGTGCCCCAGTCCCTGCTGCCAGCACACAGCGGTAAAATGGATCAAGACGAGGCGACTGCTTCCCCACTGCACATCACTGATGGCTGCCACCGCTGTACACACACCACTACCCTAACATACACACAAAACTACTGAAACAAAATGAGTTTTACTGCAACCGCAGCTATGATGTGTGGTGTGTGATGTGTGTGTGCGCAAAATAATAAGAAAAGTTCTGCAACATAAAAGCATACACAGTGACTTCAGATCACATTTAAGAATCACATTTTTAAAGTGCATTACCCAAACAATTAAAAAACTTGTTAAGAGGCCACAACTGATAGATGAAACAGTTAATTTTCTAGTTCTTGGGTACCCCACTCTGATGTCGTCCTGGGCAATTGCCCATAAAGCCCATATCAAAAACCACCACCATACATTTAAAAAAAAATGCTTTATAGTCTCAAACCAAACATGTAATGTAATATTAACTTTTTATTAATAATAGTAATATTAACAGATTAATAGCATGCCTTAACGCGTTAACACTTTCAGCCCTAGTTTAATGTAACATTAATCTGTTGTGATATGATTAAAATATCTGAAATCTAAAAATATCTGTGTAGTTTAGTATTTATTTTACTGATGCAGAAAAGCATTAGTCTAGGAGTCATTCATATCTGGCTTCCTGTAACCAGCTATCACAGTATTTCACCAGCATTTCAGATGATTGCTGTAAGGACAGAAAGGAAGGGAAAACTGAAACTTGATCAAAGCTTTGGGATGTGTTATTCCCACTGGCACACAATAGTGTGATACAGTAGTGATTTCAAGTGCAGTTGTGGTTCCGCTGGCCGCTGTGGTTTTTGCAGCCCCTGAATCAGAGTTGTGAATGAACATTTCCTGTCTGCCATACTTCAGCTGGAGTTCTACGATAAGATGCAATAAATCAGCTCATCCCTCTTCTGTAGACACTGGGAACTGATCCTACATCTGGAGGTCTTGTTTTGGGTTTTAATGATTCCTTCTCATTCATACAGATGAAAATTAGCTTACTTAAGCCAACCTGGGCAAATTTACATTGCATGATGTTCATTAATGTACACCACCCCTCGACTAATAAATAGATAAATAACATAAATGAATGATTGTAAGCCAAACAGCTAGCGTAGCAGCAGTCCGTAACCAAATACATCCTTGTTTTACCTCAGCTGGGTCCAACAGAACCAGCTGGTTAGGTTTGTCTACAGCCTGTGTTGGTGAGGAAGGTATTCAAGCTTCTCTACGTGACTCAACACTTCATTTGCTCTGCTCCCTGTTGACTGCTTTGTTCACTAGTGAAATAGTTTGGCTGTGTCTGTTTTTAGATCTACACAGAAAGGCACAATTCCATCTGCTGTTGTGCTGGTGAGTTTTCACCACACACTCCCTGCTTATTAAATCGTTTTTCATGACTAATTCAGTGCACTCTGAGGAGGGTCAGTACAACGAAGAACCAAAGGGAATTATTCATACTAGATTTATCTAAAAATACCATCTACAGCTAAACACATTTTAGTGGTGTGCTCAAATTTACTGCAAAACGATCAATGGTGCTTCATTTTCATTACTGCGTTAATCAATCAGCATCATCTTTCCCTTACAGAAGGTAACAAGAAAGACTCAAACAACCCTCTGCCCAATGACACGCTCTAGATTACCAGGAGGGGTCCCAAAGTATCATAAAGTATCTGAATGTGTCCCAATGTGTCCCAATCTGTCTCAGTGGGACAAGCACAAGAAAATCATTGTTCATTTATAATCAAGATTTTTAAACTTTACTATATTTTGTTTGGAAATTTCAATTTAAATAATAATAAAAACAGACTAGTAAGAAATTCTGGAAAATATGAAAAAAAAAAAATGCTGTCCTATATTCTACATATCAAAATAAGTTTTCAAAGTGCACTAATCAGATTTCTGTATCTGTACCTTCCTTCTTTTGGCTTGTGTGAAGGTCTGACCTTTAGTATACTCAGAAAGACATTTAAAAGCATCATATCTTAGTGACTAACAGAGCTGTACACAGAGGTTTCGGCATTGATTTCCTAAAGAGAATGTAAAGCTTTGGGCTAAAATTGTTCACATACTCTAAGCAGATTCAGGTCATCAACATGTTTCTTCAGACTGGAAGTAATATGAACACTCTGGAGGAATCCTTCTGGTGTGTGATGAGTCTGATAGAGAATCTGAGGAGGGAGCTGATTGTTATGGTGTTTGTTCTAATCCCAATAAGATCTTTACACGAAGATCTTATTATATCAATGTTGTATAAGCCAATTTTTTGTTCTTTGTTTTTTTTTTTTTTTTTTACAAAATTGATACTCTCTTTGATGCCAATTTACGTCTTTTTTACGACTCTGTATCATAAAAAGCATGGCGGCAGAAGCAGGTTTTTTAAAGCTCCTGCTGTTTTCAGATCTCAGTTCACAAGGAGCAGCAAACAGTGGAACTGTGCAGAGTGGTTCGCCACAGCTCCAGGCGCAGTTTTCATCTGTGTTCTCACAGAGTGTTCACTTTGTTTCTTTGTCACTTGGTCAGATTGCAGGTTGCTCAGCCTACTCCTCTCCAGTCTGTGCAGGCTGTGCCCATACTGCAGGAGATAATTTGTTCTAATGCATTTTAAATGCTCCCACACTCTGCAGCAGGGACAGGTATTAATTGTCTCTCGCATTGCTCGCGTTCCTATTGGTTCTCTGTAATGGAATAACCTTGACAGTGATTGATTTTCTGCTTGCTACAATCAACCTTAATTGATTAAAAGAATTACACTGTGTATCTTTTGTTTACACACTCACAGAGTGGGAACTCACCTTGGTTGCAGGTGGCTCCTCCGTAGGCAGACTGTGAGCAGTCGCAGATGTAGCCGTTGCTCTTCTCGATGCAGCGGCCTCGGTTGTGACAAAGATTGCTGGAGCCACTGCAGTACCCCGGACAGCCAGAGCTCACCCCAGGGGTCATCTTAGCCCTCTCCTCCAGGTCAAAGGTCATGCCGTTGACCATAAGAGACCTGATGCAGCCCAAGAAGCCTCTCTGCTGGGATGCTGTTCCCCCTGAAAACATACTGCCATTTAGATGAAAAATAAAAAATAAAAATCTGCAGTAACTTTATAGCTATGGCTATTCATAAAGCTTCCATACCATAAACAACCAGGATGAATCTAGAGAAATAATTTAGGCATTTAAGAATACAAACCTCATCTAGACTAATGATACAGACTATTTGCCTTCACCAGTTTTAGAGAGAAACTCAAACTGTACTTCTTCACTCCAGGTTTTCCCCCCCAGAGATGGAAGACTGATGACTTTGGATGGAAAATAAATCATACAGTTGTGAGAGTAATTTATCTGAGAGAGGAAAAAAAAGAATCACAAACCTAAAGGCATAATCTCCTTTCACAATCCCTTAAGGCTGATAAATGAAGCTTGTTAAATGCTGTATTGTTTCAGATGAAGAGACGCTCTGCCTGTATTTGCTGCACGCATTCATTATATGTTCCCTCATCTGGATTCAAACTCTTTCAAGTAGAATCCTACCTACCAGTGTTACAGGTTGCGATGCAGCGCGTCTGTGCTGTTTTTAGTGCTATTAACCCTTCTCCCCGCTGAGGTCCCTGTAGCAGGATTCTTATTACAGCATGACCCACAGTTGTCATTTTTCATAGGCTGAACGGATAAAAAGGCTTCTGATGCTACTGAGAGAAAAAAAAAATGGATGTTTTGTTTCATTTCTCTTGCATCAAATCTACAGTGTTTGATGCAACTGTTGGGGATTTTTTAGAACATTTAAGTCTCGTCTGTTTCAGCGACTCATTGTAGAAACGTTTTGTCCTCTTCATCGCCGTTTTTAGTGTACAAACACATGAAATAATAGACTATTATGAATTTGTTAAAAGGTCAGTGATGGTTAACAAGATATGCGTTTATCCAAAAATATGGATAATGCCATTTTGGGAATATAATTTTAGGTTGGTTCTGCACATCCATGCAGTCAAAGCCCCACAAAAAAAATAACAAAGAAAAAAATGTCACAGCTTTATGCGCCACTTCTCATGAATGTGCTTCGGAGCAGCTGTTGGGGTCAAAAAGCTGGTAGGGACTGCTAAAGAAAGCTAAGTTAACAGTGTTGATACAGATTGACACCAATATCCGTCCATTTCCATTTTCTAACACCCTTGTCCCTTAGTGGGGTCGGGAGGTGCTGGTGTCTGTCTCCAGCTAACGTTAGCGTTCTGGGCGAAAGGCGGGGTCACCCTGGACAGGTCACCAGTCTGTCGCAGGGCAACACAGAGACACACAACCATGCACACACACACTCACACACACACACACCAAGGGACAATTTAGACAGACCAATTAACCCAACAGTCATGTTTTTGGACTGTGGGAGGAAACCGGAGTACCTGGAGAAAACCCACAAATGCTCAGGGAGAACATGCAAACTCCATGCAGAAAGACCGGGGCTGGGAATTTATTGACACCAATAAAATACCTTAAATGTGTTGTGCTCTTTTCTGTGGTCTGATGAAAGTCAAAAGTATTCAAAAGTATTCTCCACTACTATCCAAACATAAATTAACAGGAATACACATCCTCTTTACTTTTGGTATGGACAATGCTTTATAAGAGGTAAACCAACATTCTTTGATAGCTCAAGATGAAGGTGAAAGATGAAAGAAATGATATGATTCCTTCTTGCCGAGGCTGTTGGTCCCTCTGTATGTGACTTCAGTATAAACAACTTTAGGTTTGTTTGTAAGTCAGAATGAGATGGTGATGTAAAGTTTTTTCTCTCTCTTTTTTTTTATTTTTTATAAATAAATAACATTTATAAAAGAAGCTAGGATCAAATGCTATGAGATTAGAATTGATTGTTACCAACTCCTCTAAAAGTTATACTGTTATTTTTATTTAATTTTTTTTAAATTAAATTAATAAATACAATAAACATATATATTTGATAGAAATGGGTTGATTCGTTTTATTGCAGAAATGATTCTTTGTTTCTGTTTAAAGCAACTCAAGTCTAATTTCCTTTAATTGTGCTTCTAAATCACAAATAGCCCTAAATGTTATTAATGCACACAACACTTGACGGATAAGAACAGCTTTTTTTTTATTTCCATGTGTTTGTATCAAAATACAATAAACAAAGACTTGGAATGTGTTGCCTCATGTGTGATGACCCTATATAATATTTGAGCTTCACTTTCAGAGACGACTGGCAAGAAAGGCTGCACTTTTACACAATATTCACATTTTCTAAAATGTACTGGTGTACCTGCTGATCCTGATGAGTCAGGTGGGAGTGAGGGGGGTGGTGCCTATCGCTATTAGTCACAAGGTGAAAGGTGAGGTCAACCCTGCACAGGCCCACCAAACGGCAGAACATTACATCAGTCCAGACATGTTGGCTCACTCATAATTATGTTTACTTCCTGCCTCAAGCTTTTTACATTTCACCTGACAAACAAGCCTTGAGGGAATGGAATTGAATGATTATGGCTGCACATAATAAAATCCCCACTTTATTCTGGTTTGTTTGTAACATTCATTTTGGTGCCTTTTCCACACCGAATGAATGACTTTGAGCTAGGTTCAGCACAACCTGTCAGGGACTCCGGGATGATCTGGAAGGTGACTCGCTGTGTAGAACATTTTTGAGTCGGCGCTCTGTTAACGGAAAACTCGGGGCCTTGACCTGCTGCCTGGGTTCCTTTTGGGCTCTTGTAAAAACTGACAAAGCCAGTCGGTGTGCTTGTTTGTTTGTTTTCCTTGGCGCCGCTCGTTTCGTTCTCCATCACTTCTGCATTCTGAACCATGCATTCGACAGTCTGCGCTGGCGTCCCAAGGGGACTGCAGAGCTGCACCACCAGTCTTCCTGGTTTGTTTTCCACATATCTCCTTAGCTTTGTTCATATTTACCACCACACACAAAGTAGTTATTAAGTTAGCATTCAGTTGGTTTGATTAGCCATGAAATAAATCTCAGATGCTTTACAACATTACTTCCAGGTTGTGTTTCCACTATCTTCCATATCAGAATGCACATATTGAAATACAAGTGCAGAAATCTTGTAAGATCAATGGTTCCGTGCACTATATCTTTATTTTCTTAGATAATAATGAAACAGCCCCTCTGCGCTTTAAGGAAATGATCTTTAAGACCCACAGAGGACTGTCACCTCCGTCTGTCCTTTCATTTATTTAGTGAATTATTTTTTAAAGTAAATGAGATATTAGATGCTTGGGCGGCTTCCCTATATTGAGCTTTTATTAAAGAGAAAGAACATGATTTCAGTGACATCCTATGAGGGTGTCACTTAAATGGGACAGATTTAAATGTCACAGAGGAGACAACTGCAGCAGATACGCAACTAATCAATGACAATAGCCATATGCCTTAACCAGTGGAGTGATGAAAAAAAATGATAAAACAAATTAGATTTTGTGAAATTGGTATAACATTACAAGCCTCTTGTTTCTCACCACACATATGAAAGGAGCTACGTCTGTCTGAGACACACGGGGGGTGCAGAAAGCCAGCCACTTTGCTTTTTGTTTCTCTCTTATTCACATAGATCATGTCTCAAATATCAGGGCCATGGAACATCATTATCAATTTTACATCCTTTTAATAAAGGGGGAGGGGGACCACCTGAATTACACAGCCTGTTAGGGGCCATAAAAAACCAGCAGGGATGGCCAGGACCTAATCAGATGTGGATGTGACCTTCAACATTTATAATACAGACGAATTCACAGCTAAAACGAAACACACCCAGCTGTAACTTTAATATCTCATTACATTACATTACATCTTCCAACTGTCAAATTAGATATTTACATGCTTATAATTCCATGCTTTTATGATTTTAAATGTATTTTAGTCTCTAAATGTAGATATTTGGGGGGGCTTTTGAATGTGTAATGTAAAATTATTTTTTCCTAGTACGCTGTAAGTGCAAACATTGCATTTAATTAAAAAAAATAAATACATTGTTTTACCATCTAATTGCTATTAATGCAATTAATTGCAAACGAGCAAAAGTCCCAAGTCGGTCCTTTTTTTCTGTGTTTCTGGTAATCCTGTGACTCTGACGCACAAGCAACACCTGCAGACCACAATGATGGTTGAGAGTGAATTTATCTCTATTGAATTTTTTTATTTTATCAGAGAATATTTTTTGGATATATTATGTGATGTAATTAGTCGTTCTGTGAAATGGAAGAGGGGTTGCCGAGGTGACCCAGCTTGTAAAGCACAACCCATGTATGGACGCCTTAGTCCCCGACGAATGTTGCGCAACATTAAGGCATTTACACAACAAATTAGAGAGGAAATGTGTAACATAATCCAGCTGCTTTTAATTAAAATCTGTAGCTTTTTAAAACATTAGAGCTCCTTGACGACTGTAGCTGGCCTATGTGTCACATCTGGGGTTTGACTTGGTTTTAGACTTTGTTCTTTTTTTTTCTTTAGTTCAGTTCTCAGTGTTTCTAGTTATGTTTATTTATTTACTTTAGTTTTATTAGGTTTCTCCAGTGGCTGCTTATGTAGCCTCCAGATTCTCAACCGAAACTGGAGTTCTTAAAACGCATCATGAACTTGTTAAGAACTCTAGTTTTGTTTCTCTTCTCTCTCTGATTGATAAGAGAGGCAGGCTGACCAGAGTAATTTAATTCACTTCCAAATAATCATTCTGAAGTTTTCATTCAGATTCAAATTCAAAACCACTAATATTTCTTTTTTTTTATCTGAGTTTTACTTGCAATGTTTGTCCCAACTGTTGTGGTTTTGACTTACAGATTTGTTGTTGTAATTCCTCTAAAAGCTCCTCTTTCTCAGTTGCAGCAGCTGTTGCTAGTAAAACACAATCTGTCCACTGTTCATCAGCAGCAACAAACAGCAGATGGACAAAGTCAGAGACTAGCTGCAGTGCGTATTACTAAGTGCCGGGAGGCAGTTGGACGGCTTCTTTTTTCTGTTGTAGTTATCATTAATTACAGAGCCAGAGCCACTGGTTGAGCAGAACGCCAGGAACTTCACCCAAACACCTTCACCGGGTTTCTTCTGTCCATCCTCGGTGTGACACGCCGTGCTGATGAGTCCCAAACTCTAAAACCTCTGATTTATTGTTTCCTTCTGCAGGTTGGAGCAATAACTGGACTTTTTTTTTCATCTTCTCTCCTGCCTCCTGTTTGACCTCCAGCATCACACCTGATACTTATTACATTCACCTCTCTGAGCTATTTCATGCGCTTAAATACTTTATGCACACCTCGATGCGTTGCATCGAAATAGGTTAATTTGTAACAAAGATACCACAGTTCCAGGGTCACAGAGGTTAATGGATGCCAACATTTCCTCGTTTCCAACTTCTCAAATGCTGACACTGAACGCATGTAGAGTACCCTTGATGTCTGTTTTAGCGATCTGGATAACCCTTTTTAACACACAGAGTATTCTACTTAAGACAAACTGAGGAGGGGAGGCTGGCTGAGGGGATTCCTGCAGAAAAACTAAATTGTATCTGCAGTTTCTGCTGCCGTGCTGAGGGTTACCTGAACCATATAGATAACTGCAAATCAGACTGTTTTTGTTTCAGATGTTACATTTGTCAGCACTGCTGTTGATTTTCAATGTATTTTTTTTTTTGGAAAAAAAAAAAAGAGTAAGAGGTGAAACAGAGATTTGCTGTAATTCTCTGTAGTTGGCCTTTAATTGCATAGACACGTCTGTAACATGACCTGGATGATTTTAGCATTTTTCTTAATTTTCTGTAGATTTGGGCTGCTTTTGAGAAATCATTACTTAATTTAAATAACACATTTAAATTGTTGTTGTCAAAAAGATAATAACTTGAAAAATATACGTTATGTGGATCTAGATGTCAGGAAATCTAGGCAATTTTGGGAACAATCTTTTGTCACCTTTATGAAGTGATCAGTGCAATAACTAATTGCATGGAGGCTTGTACGTCTGAATTATTTATTCGTTTGTTTTTACGACTGACGGTAACATCTTAATAACAAAAATAAGCTGAAACAATTTAAATTTAAGAAAAAGTTGTGCCGGATCATTTTTGCCCTCAAAACTGCTGATTTTAAGGGCTCTTATGGCAAGAATGTTGGCAAGAGGTTAAAGGTCAGGACCTTCAAGTTTACAGGGGTAGTAAAAGACACATCATCGATGTAGCAGCTATTAGCAACATGCACTGATAACTTGAAAGCAAACAAAAAAATCTGCACATTTTGGTATAAAATATATACATTTCTGTTCGCCACAATATATGTTTCTGCTTTTATTTTTAATTATGTCAGTTTGGTCCTCCATATCACAGCAGCTGCAGTGTGCCACAGAAAAATGTAAAATAACACACAGAACAAATGAAGAACACCTCAAAGCTGCTTCTGTTCTGCTTTTCCTCGCTGTGTCAGCTTTGCTCTACATGCAGACCCATCGCCACGGCAGCCAACAGATTACAGCTCAACGAGCCCACGGAGCAGAGATTACGTTCAAGTGCATCAAGAGGAATAAACACCAAAGCGCACAAAAAACATTTCCCACACAAAAAGCAGGTAAAAACCCCAAAACGCAGCATTCGGCCCATTTGTTTCAATGTCGGGCAGTCTTGATGTTCATATAGCGATCGCTAGTGATTCGTCTGAACACAGAGCTTGTTGATTAGCTCATGTAAACACTGGCTCTACTGACTGTGTGTCAGAGTGCAGGTGAGTGGATCGCCTTACTGAACTTACTTACTGCTAACTGAACCGAGCAGCGCGTCTTAGTTTTGTCTCTTTTCCAGAAATTTGTGCATGATCGTGCCATTTTTTTTTTCCAACCACCAATATTCCCGACTCGATGCACAGATACAGCAGCAGTGACAAATGAGTGGTGGACTATAAGTCTAACGATTATGAAATTGAGATTTAATGCTCTGAGTCGTGGAGGCCATGGAATAATTATCTGAATTAATCAGGCAGTAGGTGTAGCCATCAGTTTCTCTTTCAGTTTACTGCAGCCAACAAGCCGAGGGGAGTGAAACGCCTCCATGAGTTTAACTAGGTTTTTGTTTTTTTTGACCATTTGGTCATTGCTCTTGATTTTGTCAAGTTTTCTAAAACAAATGGCGACTACTACTCTGAACTTTACAACTTGGTGGAGCGAGCTATTTTGTCCCCTTGCTGCATCACATGACAATCGACAAATATTTTCCCTAAACTAATTGATAGACGACTCTTTTCTGAAAAAAAACAAAACAAACCCACCTTCAGTGAGAGTATATAAATTAATTCTGACTGTTTTTTTTTACCTTCTCTCTTAATAATAATAATAATAATAATAATAATACATTTTATTTGTAGGCACCTTTCTTGACACTCATGTTCACCTTACATAATTTAACATAAAAACAAACTGAAAAATTGAAATATATCGTAAAAAAAAAAACATTTTTTACTTGCATCATTTGTAATGCAAAAAAAAAAAAAAAGATGACAGAAAAGTGATTTAAAACAAATGCAGCATATTAGCTGTTAGCATGTGTTCCTGATAATGTTCTGAAGGAGAACATTTTCATGTTACACTGGACTAAAACTAGATGTTCAACTGAATGTCTGAAGCCTACAAAATCACGAATGCTGACAATACCAGGTTTTCCCCGATGTACCAATAAAAAAAATCGGCTTGATGGAAAGCCTACCCACAAACAGCTGGCTGCTGAGCCGGAGGCGGAGGTGTCCATCAGCTGGAGCCTGCAGGAGGCGAAGGGGCAGCTGGTCAACCTGCAGGGAGGCCTCCTTCACGTTCCGCTCTGCCCTCACATAGTGCCACTGTCTGTCATTCAGAGGGAGGTGGGACTTTACGGACAGGACTGCCGGACCGTTGCCCACATCAAAGGAGAAAGTCACCACTGTCGGAGCTGGGAGACACAGAGTCAGATCAGGCTGAATGTGATATGAGGTTTTTATATGTTCTCCTCCATCCTGCCTTTCTGATGCAACGTGATACAACGCTGCTGAAAACTTGATGACCCGCATACATTTACGAAGGGGCTCAGCTGACAGCTTGTCAATATTTTACAATGTGTGTCTGGTGCTGCAGCAACACATAATGACTCCAAACATCCACACAACATCCCTCTCAGGTTTGAGAACAAAACAGATGGTAATAATAGGAAAGGAATCTACAGTCACTGTCTATGCTTTTGAGCTGAACACATCTGCTGTCTTCTAACTTGTGTTTGTACATTTTTACTGTTGAGCTCAAACCTTTTGTGTAAACATATACATTTTTTTTTTTTTTTGTTGCAATAAATCTGAAAGAGTTTTTTTTTGTTTGTTTGTTTGTTTGTTTTTTTCATTTTATTTCCACTTTACCCATCAGACGAATTCATTAAGCTTTTATATGTGCATGACAGCAAGCTATTGCTGTTGACTGTGCCACTGGGATTACATCATGCTGTGCAAACCTGACAGGCTGCGTCTCTGGGAAATTGAACTGTCAACTCCAGTGCTCCCCAGGAAGAGCAAAGTATACCGCCGATGGCTTTTGTGGCCATTGTTTTCGTGTGGACACTCTGGCATGCAGGCTGATGTCCCATGATGTACTGCATCGCTCTCATTGTGGGCGTAAGCATTCACTCACAGCTCAGCTCCACCCTGATGAAGTCCTTCAGGCCCTGGTTCTCCAGAAACACTCCGGAGGGAGAGCTGGTCTTGAAGTAAAAGGAGATGTCTGAGGCCAGCTCCGCCTGCAGGGTGGGGAAGTACAGGTAGGACGACTCCTGGTAGAAAGACGCTGCGTTCCATATGGACTCTGGAAGAAGAAAAGAGGAGAAGAACAACGAGATGAAACGAGAGTTCCAATCAATCAATCAATCAATCAATCAATCAATCAATCAATCAATCAATCAATCAAGCTTGTCTGCATGTTAAACCACATTTCTGGTGGGTTTCATTTTATGTCAGTGACCTTTAAAACATGGACGGTGAGTAAAAGTTTGAAATTACCGAAGGTTTTCTACAGCGTATTTGTCAAACGATAATAAGTGAGTAGGTATAAGCAAACCATATACTGTACATTAACATCTGCACAGGTACTCACCCTGCTGTGCAATTAACCAGAACTACTAACTGCCTGGCAGATAAATGATGTTAATACTTCCACAGCGGGATGCAGGCAGCACCACACTGACCCTGGTTCCAGCAAACATCCTCCTTATCCTTCAGGTGAAATAAATAAATAAATAAATGTTTGTCTGCTTATTTTGGTGTTTATGCAGGCAGCTGAAATTTCAGGCTTATTCCAAGGAGATTTTTGGAGCAGCGGTCTGTTAGTCCGTTGAGACGTAAAACATATTTAACTGTGGGCAGCGATGCAGATGCTTCAGCAGGGTCCAGTTCAGGGCAGGTCTGTGCTGTAGTAGTTACTAGGTAGCTCTGTATTGAAGATTTGTGGAGTGTACATTAAAGTGCCAGGAAACCGTCACTCTGAGATAAGCTCTAATAAATCTGCAGCCAGGATTATGTTAGAAGCGTGCTGACGGCTACAGAGATTTCATAATTTAAGTGCAATTTACTCACAGACGTTAGTCCTAGTAGAGGTGTGTGTGTGTGTGTGTATTACATAAAATTGAACATTACAAAAAAATGTAACAAGTAGTCATCCAAAAATATTTTCAAATGATACTTAATGGAAAATATATTTTAAAAAAAAACTGTTTGTGAAAATTTTTTTGATTTTTTGTTGTAAACACAAGAGTGTTTTTCCAAACCTTGATTTAAAAATTCCAGCAGCATCTTCTGAGCGCTTCAGCAGAAGGCAGCTGCTTCTCTCGTTGCTTCCTACGTAAACACTTTGCATCGTTGGCGTCCTGGATGG